>NC_135772.1:583991-612230 GCF_028453695.1 Augochlora pura
CTGATCCGATGAATACTGTCTTGCATGCTCGACTTCTGTCTGTGAATTTTGTCTTTCAAGCGGCAAGAAATATTTCTACGTTATTTAAAGATAGTTCCTTGTGCTTGTTCTCGTTTCAATATTCGAGTAATAAATAAACTATTTATTATTTATACTAAATGCGCGATGATATTTGGTTCAAGGTTAGTTGAAGCTTGAAGTTTGAAGGTTGAAGATTGGTGCTTGAATCTTGTAGGCTGAAGTATGATGCGTGAAACTTGAGGTTTAATTAAATTAGAGATATAAATAGAAAGATAAAAATGAATTTTTGTACAAGTCAGTAAATAGTCACGTAATTAAATAATAAAAAATGTTGTACTTTAGAGAGTACGTTACTATATTATTTAGCAGACAAAAATATATTTTGAAAAGCTAGTGACGCTGTAATTTCAGTCACCTGGAACACACTTATCACTATTGCAGTCAGATATAGTTCACTAGTTGACCGTTCTGTTTAGGTAGAGTTCGCTATCGTACAATAGCAGTTTCTACAGAGTCGATAAATCAGATCCTGAGACAAAAAATACATGTCATGGATCTTATAGCCAGACGAATGATTGTGTGAATAGAGTGAGATCGTAGCATGGTAAAATGAGGCAAACTTCATTAGTCGTTGGTATGTCTTGTTTCAATTGTCTCGTGTTACTTCCATTCTTTGTCTAATATTGTAAAGGCAGTACTGTATAGCTGCCAACGTCAGCCAATGAGAGAAAAGCAGTTTTTCTACTACTATAGTAACGGATTCTATTCATGCATACCTTCAGACCGCAGCTTGATCCGTTAGCGACGGTTGATACAAAAATTGCCTTTGCTCTGATTGGGTGATAATTCACTGCTGAGATAGGATCCACTGCGGATTGGATGCGCAGTAGGATGGTGGAGATGTGCATGCCACCTTAGAGAATAAGAAAGGTGTACGGAAATAGGTTCTATTTACCGACATACATACTATAGTCCTTTTTTTAGCGGTCTCGTTGCCTTCGCCTGGGTTCACGAACACAAAGCCAATCATATGAATGTGTATGTACATACACAATAACA
This sequence comes from Augochlora pura, assembly GCF_028453695.1. Taxonomy (NCBI): domain Eukaryota; kingdom Metazoa; phylum Arthropoda; class Insecta; order Hymenoptera; family Halictidae; genus Augochlora; species Augochlora pura. Next base: position 585,072 of record NC_135772.1, read on the forward strand.
AAAGAATACAGAGGACTCTGTGTAGAGATACATACATACATACGTACACACACACACACAACACTTTGGTACCATTTGGTCATCAATACACAATATGAACGTTGCTACGCGCATTTGAAGTGCGTCACTCTGTAAAGTTTTGATCTCAGTGGTTTTTATAACAATATTGTTGTTTCTTTTGTTGTGGAAATCCTTTAAAAACTGAAATCATGTGTTCAACAGAAGGTGATATTGCAAGCGACGGCATAATAATTACTAATGACGTGGGAGACGCTTTTGGATGTTCCAGGTACATGTAGTTTAAATATTTATGAAAATATAGTTTAACAGTGCATTGCATCGAAAGAATGTTCATAACCTTGATGTTCCCCAGTTACTTTCCATGTGGAATACCAGTAAATGTAACAAGATTGCATGGAACTATTAAATTGTATTAAGATTATCTATTTCAACTATTAAATTAAAATGTTTCTGATTGAAATGCATCGACAAGAATAGAAAATTATATATTAATTATGTTAAAATAGTAATAATAAATAGATAATCTTAAATATATGTTATCTCTACTTTCTCTTTGGCATATATTGAGTCAATGTTTAGTTAAATGTACCCAGATATCAGGCATGCTCTTTCTTTTACAGAAACAGCGTTGGTCCCCTCATGGGCCCTTTACAAACGGCACCCACTGAACGTTATGCCACACATTACAACATGAATCACTCAAAACGTGGATTAGCTATTATTTTTAATCATGAATTTTTCACTATTACACATCTCAAACCGAGATGTGGAACAAATGTGGATTGTGAAAATCTTGTCAATACATTGAAAAGTCTTGGTTTCGAAGTAAATGATTTTCATAATTCAACACATAGAGATATAGTGAGAAATTTAGAAAGAGGTACTCGGTTGATGTTTTACCCATCTATAATTTAAAACTTCCTTTTTGTGTTTAATATTTTAATGTCCAAGAGAAATTACATCGAGCATATGTTTAAAACAATATGATTTTGACTTTACAGTTGCCAGTATGGATCATTCTCAACACGATTGTCTGATTGTAGCTGTATTAAGTCATGGAGAATTAGGATTATTATATGCTCATGATACTTCTTATAAGTCTGACTCTATTTGGGGTCATTTTACGGCAGATAAGTGTCCATCACTAGTTGGAAAACCAAAGTTATTTTTTATACAAGCTTGTCAAGGAGATCGATTGGATGCTGGTATGACTATGAAAGACAGAACAGAAACTGATGGTCAACCAGCTTCTTCGTTCCGAATACCAACTCATGCAGATTTTTTAATTGCTTATTCTACAATACCAGGTATCTTTGTAATAGTATAAATTATTATTACCATTTTCAAGGAAAGTAAAGAGCATTCCTTGCTTGCAGGCTTTTATTCTTGGCGAAATACTACTCGTGGTTCTTGGTTCATGCAAGCGTTGTGCTTGGAATTGCGTGAAAATGGTACTCGGTATGACTTGTTGACTTTGCTGACATTTGTGTGCCAGAGAGTAGCCATTGACTTTGAGTCTAACACACCTGATAATATAACGATGCATCAACAGAAACAAATACCATGTATTACATCAATGTTAACTCGTTTGGTAAAATTTACATCTCCAAAAAATGGAATGATATAGTTATTTTATACAGGATATTGTGAGTACCTTTATTGCAATGGTCACACTATTGCTGAGAGTTAAGTAATGATATTTAGTCTATACTACTCCGATTTAGTAGTGTGATTACACTGCATAGCATTTACAGCAAACTGCCATTACATTCTATAAAACTTGCACCAGATGACAAAATATTATAGCACAATATGATAGACTTTATGATATATATGTACAAGGTTTTGTACTCGTGTACTTTAAGAACAAATCCTATAAAGCATATGTCTTTCACAAGATTTATACTGACAATAGATATTTTTAATAGAATATCTATTTGTAATCTTTATCTATTTGGTCATTTTAAATCCACTACATACAGTTAGAATGAATATAATAGTAGTAGTCGTGCAAAAGTTTAGTAAAATATACTCGTTCTATTATGATAAGTAAGGTATGAAATAAGTACAAATGCAAAATAAAAGTAAGTTGGCAGTGTTATAACTATCGCACACTTGCCGCAATAACGACACAACTAAAAAGAACTTACTTGGCTGGAAAACTAGTTCAAATGATTAGTATGATTAATATTCTCTAAAAACACATTCAAATTCCAAATTAACATAAGATCATATTCTAAAATAAAAATAAATTTAAAAGAATCCTATTTTCTGTGCTAGTTATTAAAAACCATAAAATTTTGGTTGTGTCGTTATTGTAACAAAGAGGTGATATACATATAATAAGAATTGATTGCCTTGGTAATTGCTGCTTTCAAGCAAAATTTAACAAATAATTCGTATACTATTTATGTCGTTACAACTATATTTACAAAAATGTATTTTTTAATCATCATTCAAAAGCAATTTAAGAAAATGATACATATAATATGCTTATTGCTTTGTACAAAATGTCAGAGTGACAAAACTTGTGTCTTTTCATAACAAGCAATAGCCCGTCTCAGTGGCTTTCAATTTCTCGACATCTACGAACTAGTGAAGATATAAATATTTTGTGGACCGCTATAATAAAGATAGAAAACCATTAATGATATAGCATTTTTCTATATTAGCTTTTAAAACTAGTATAACTGATTCAGGTGCAAATGCACCAAGTATATCTAGTAGAAAAGCGGTAATAATTTGTTTGCAGATAATTTGTTTAAAAAGAAAAAAAAAGCATATTTTAAATTTAGAAATGATTGAATATTACTTGCCTGATCAAAGTAGTTGTGATTAGATAAGGTGCAATTACAAGGAACATCTAAGTTTTATTCACCGTTAAGAGAAAAAAAGATAACATATGCTGTAAGCTAAATCATTAAAAGATGCAATATGCACATACTTTTGGAATTGCTAGCTAGAGTATGAAGCATCATATTGCTTTATAATTTGAAATTTAATCGCTGAATTTAATAAATTAGTATTTAAAGAAAAAAGTGCGATGTTAACAAGACCAAAATCTACTATATTTGTAATTAAATGGCATTAATATAATCTATAAATACTTTCGATATCGTGATATAACAGTCTTTCATGCAGAAAAGTATGGGGTTATTAAATGCATATTCATTCAAGTTTACAATTTTAATGTTACTTTCAATTGTATGAATATTTCACTGCATTTGCGTATGAAGTGTAACTTACAAAAAGTTCTTGATTCGAAAATGGTTGTTATTCTTATATAAAGTATATTGTTCCTTTAGTAATTTTTAGTATGATCTTTCTGTATTAGAAACCATTGCTTAATATTATAAAGTAATTGCTCAACGATATAACAGGATGTTGCAAAATATTTACAATATTTATTATATTGTAAATTGTGATAAAGTATGTGCTGATTATGTATGCTTAAGGTGTTACAGCATCACCGTATGAAATTTCATACAACACTATAATATAATCGAAAATTTTGTAATACATTTATATCTTAAATTTTTAAGTCTTTATAATGTAAGTCATATTTGTAAAACTTTTATATACATAAAGCTGTATGCAATCTAATACAATAAAGCTAAAATACAAAAAAAGCAATTTTATATAACCTGCTGGAATTTCAATTATTTTTACTTTTTCACAAATGTTTATTTTTACATTATTCGTTATGAATGAAAAGATAATAAGAAACTAACATTAATGAAAAATGTCTTATTCTACATTTAAGGTCAATGTAATTATCTAACATAATAAATATTACTTAATGTTCATCAGTCGGTTTCTGTTTAATAAATAAAAAATATATTCTAAAAAATATTTGTACTATATAATTTTAATTACTTTACTTATCATTATATATCTTCATAATGGTCCCTTATTATTATTATTAAAATGCAATTAATATCATTGCTATGTTATTTGCCCAGGAATGTTGATTACTGTTACTCTGTTGATAAGATGTTGTGAACATTCTGGTGCGGTATGTGGACGATTTGGTTTAGATATAATTGAATTTGAAAATGCAGTCGACATCACTGGAGAAACAATTGGTGGAAGAGTTTCAATACTCTTATGCACTTCCAAAATTGTCTTAGCCGGTTGAACGTTTGTAGATGCATTTTCGAGTTCAATGACTGTTCCTTGGTAAGTTTCTCCTCCAGTAAGTGGAGCAGTTTTATTTCTATGTATAAATAATTTTTTTAACCTGTTTCCAGCAGCAACTCCTATAAATATTATACATGCATATATAGGAATGTATATTAAAGAAATTGCATTTATTATTTACAATTAAATATTACATACCATTGGGCAAAACACTTGTTGATTGACTTTGATCCTAAAATTGCAACAAATTTAAGGTAGTGTTTTTTTTTTTAAATATATTTACTAATAAGGATCTTTACCTTTTTAACAACTAATTCTTTGATTGGTTTAAATGGATTAGAATGCGCCGATATCGTCGACAATGTATCAGATATTGAATCTTGTGCTTCAGCAACTCTCACAATGTGAGTATTTTGTGCATCTTTAAATCTATTGTTTAATACAGTGTAATTCTTTACAATTGTATCCAGTAACCATCTGCATAAATTACTTAGTGTCAGTTTAAAAAAACATACACAGCAGAAATTAAATGGGAATAAGAAAATGAATAACATACTTATAGCCATTCTTAATACCTATAGAATTATCTTTTAATTGATTTTCTCCTTCTACGGATGAACATATTTCCACTCTTGTAGGACACTTCATAGTATTAGCTACATGTTCAACATCCAAGTTCTCGACAAGATCTAACTCATCAATTGATCCGTTTACATCTTGTTTGTTTGCAAGCCTATTTACAAAAATTTGTTTATGTATATATGCATAATAATTGTTTATGTACATATACATATATATTTATATAATGTGGATATCACACATAAATAAATCTTAGTGCAAATTTAATTGGTGCATGTTGTATGTACAAATGGTGTTCTATGGCTCAAAGAAAATACACAAGCATAAGAAATACGTTCAACTTTCTTACAATAATAATGGTTTCCCTGAAATACATTCATGTGAAATTAATTCACCAAACACAACTCTATTTTCTGTAAGTCGGGAAATATCACTAGCATCCACCACATATATAAGACCATGTATCTAAAAGATGCAAAATGGAGAAACAAGAATATTTAAAACTATATTCTAGAAAGTGGGAGATATTACACTTCCATTACACAAAATATAATTCTAATAAAAAGAATGCTCAGGAATCTCTTATTGATTACTTACACCACTGTAATACTTTGTCCATAATGATCGGATTTGAGGGCTACCGCCAATATCATAAATTTTGACAGTGTAAGACTTATACTTTAAAGACACTGTTCGAAATCCTATTGTAGGTAATACATTTCTATCTGACTCTATAAACATGTATATAATTCAAGTTAATTTTAAAAGTTTCAATATATTTGAGAATATCATTATAACATTTATGACGATTATATTTTATCAGTTTTAAATAATAAAATGTAATAATTATTATTAACATTTCTATTAACTTTCTCTGAAAAAGTCATTTTTCCACCAGTAAAATGATATTTATTAAGATAATGTAAGTAACATAAAGTAACTGGAAAACATGTAAACAAATATAAAATGGAAATACTAGATTATGTGTAATTACTCAAAACTGCTAAAATCTTCGTATTTCATAAATATTTTTAATACTCGCAGACATACCACCACTTATTCGATTCAAAACGGATGTTTTCCCTGCATTATCTAGGCCGACGATAAGCAAAATAATAGTTCTAAAAGAAGATAATTATTAAATTCATTGTTCATACCAATTTTTGTCAAAAAATTGTTTAAAAATATACTTTACTTCTCAGAACATTTCTTGTTTTGTAACCTTCTTAATAAACTCCGTACACAATTCCCCATTGTAAGAAGTCGAATTTATACTGTACTTTTAAATATAATTAACTCGTAGTTTCTTATGTCATAACGTATCATATAATTTTGTACATAGGACATTTTTTTAAATGTAAAAAATAACAATTAATCGTCATTGGCAATCTAACGACATCCACAATAAAGCAGCGTAATAAACACAACCTCATAGTTTAATAAAGGGTAAAATAAGAATAAGTTATAAATTAAAATATTTCTTTTCTTGCGTATACAGTCATGTAATACATTATAATTAATTTTCCAAATTGAGAATAACTAAAAATATATGAAGCATGCCTCAAAAATATGAAAATATTTGTACTTTATACGTTGTTGACGTTTAGGGCAGTTTTTAGTTGCCATCTATGATAAGTACAAACTTTGTAGGAACTATAATTCAATATGGCGATTTAGACGCGGTACATAATTCAACTTCTGGATACTAAAATCAGAATATATTACGTCTATTTTTTTAAATTGTCATCATCAAAAAACTAATATGCATAACACAATTTTCGAAAAATAAACAGAGATAAAGTGTAAATGGTATCTGATCTTTATTGTACATTTGTATTACACCTTTTCGATCACAGAGAAGAACTGTTCATCTACGCTCACGCTTATTAAAACATACAAAATTTCCATTTCTAATCAGGTATAATGAATTTCAAAAATATTCGAACAGCAAGATATGCTTGATTTTAGAGGTCTATATCTTTGTCCATTATAGAGGAAATCAAGTAAAACTTATTTCTTTCGATAGTCATTTTTCGTATATGTAACAAAGCCACAGAGCGTCAAAGTTAAACGTATCTTAGTCCGAATATTTTTGTGAATATCCTGGTAAGATTAAAACGTAGACTTTTAGATGTTCGAAAAATCAAAATAAGAATTGCTTGTGTCAATGTATTCGCTCAGGACAAATGAATGATAGTTGCGTCGATGTGCTCGCTCGCATCAATCAATTCGGTGACGTAGCAATATGGTCGCCAACATTCACTCCGGTTGCTTGTTTGGTTACCAGCAACTTTCCTATTTTACAGATATTGTATACATAAATACGACTTAATACACAGCAATACTTCCTAATCTAACCTCTTATCTCAGTCTCAGCTAGTAGAGAGTTTGTACCTCTACTTTATTAATTATTAGTAATCCTCACGTGGTATGACACTTTCCTGTCATGTTTCCAATTAAGCCAGTCAAAATATAACACGTTCTGAATAAATGTTGCTCTAATTTAAATAAGAATTTATCCTAAGAAATATTTACTAAACATTTGAGACACTGGAACATTTTAAACAAAATAATATGGCTAAATACAGTTTTGGTTCAACTAAAATTGGTTTTATTGGTGGCGGAAATATGGCAAGTGCTATTGGGAAACCTTTAATTGAGAAAGGTACATATTCTTTGACATTTTACATAACGTGAATGAATAGTTCTATTAGAATCATTCATTTAGCAATATTATTTCTTTACAGGTATCGTTAATCCAAATAATGTTTGGGTATCTGCACGTACCAATAAAACTTTGGGTTTTTGGAGTAATATTGGTACTCGCACTACATTGGAAAATAAAGAAGTATTGAAAAATTGTGACATCATATTTTTAGCAGTGAAACCACACATGCTTAATGAAGCACTTGAAAGTTTACGGTCAACAGAGCTTTCTGTATACGATCCACTTTTTGTCTCTGTACTTGTGGGCATTTCATTAGACACTTTAACTTTTGTAAGAACTAAATAATGTTACTAATACTTTTAAGATCTTAAATGAAACGTTTTGTATAATTAAAAATGCTTTTAGAAACTTGCAAATATTGTGGAACGTCCTCGGGTAGTTAGATGCCTTCCAAATACTCCACTGATGATCAGTGAGGGAATAACAGGTAAATGAAGATTGTATATACTTATAGAAAATGATTAAACTGCGAATCTTCATGTAAACGCTTATTGTTATACAACTAGAAATTAATTTACATACATACATACATTTTACATACATTTTGTACATATTTTGCATATTTTTAATATTGAAAAATCAGTAGTTTAATAGCGACAATAATTTTATAATATTATTATATTTTCAGTATATTGCTGTAGGAATACTTCGGATGAAGATGAAAAAATGATTTCTACATTATTTTCTCATATTGGTTTAGTCGAAAATATTTCTGAATCTTTTATGAATGCTGTAGGTGGTCTTTCAGGTTCTGGTCCTGCTTACGTGAGTAAAACCAAAGTTCCATTATTTTAATAACAAATAGTAATATAGTATGTAGATAATAAAATGTGCTAGACATGTAGAATATAACATAACAGTATAAATTAAAATTTTTAGGCATATCTTATCATAGAAGCATTATCAGATGGTGCAGTGAAAATGGGTGTTCCAAGACACATAGCAACAAAGCTTGCTGCTCAAGTACTAGTAGGGGCTGGAAAAATGGTGCTAGAAACTGGTAAACATCCGGGTCAATTAAAGGATGAAGTATGTTCTGCAGGAGGTACAACAATTACGGGTGTTCACGCAATGGAATGTGGGCAAGTTAGGCAAGTACATACAGAAATGAGAATAAGAATTGATTGCTTACTGAAATCATCTTTATAATATGTTGTAAATATATTTATAGGGCATCTATGATGAATGCAGTTGAAGCTGCAGTAAATAAGTCAAATGAATTAGGAAAACATATAGGAAAATGAAGAAGTATCATTTAAATTACTTAATTTTTGATGCATTTGTTTAAGCATTTTCAATATGTGATAGTAGAAAAGTTTGCTTTATTAAGAATAGTTTTTAAATTGCCTGAAAATGAGGAACTATGAAGAATATGATATTATTTAAATAATACAATGATACTCACTTAAACAATAATAGAAGTGTAGCAGTGGTAGAAATAAAATGAATCTTACAATTACAGATTGTTAATGTTACATATTTTACAGTGTATGTATATTCATCCATATAATTTATACATAAATATTATCCCTTCGAATATTCTACACAACGTGATGGATCTGTTGGGTAATACTCTTGGCATTTAGTCATCAACCTTTTTAATGCTTGAATATATTTTCTTTGAGTTTCATCATTCATCACATGTGCCACATTTTTAGAAAAAATTTTTTCTCTTCCAGTACGTGCATGAATACCAACCATAGTTACTCCAATAGGCCATGGAGAGTTTCCTATAGCCATTTGCAAGTATGCATCACTTGCCTGAAATAAATTGTTTTCATTAAATTTGTTACGCTAAAATCAAATGTCATTCTGATTTGTTTATTTACCAATATATAATTGCGTTCAAGTAAATGTTTCACTATGTCTGTTAAACTATCAGTGATATCCTCTGGTAAAGATCTATTTTTTAATTTTCTAAGAAGTGGTTTCAGGTATTCTCTAGTTTGGGCATAAGTGGCACTAGCCATTTTTCCTCTGGTACTCATCTTTTCGGCAGTACTTCTACTGTTTAATTGAATACCCCACATTTGTACTAAGAATTGTATGAATTGTGTAATAACATTTAAATCGAAATCTCTGTCGCCCTTGTTTAATTTAACAGACATCTTTTGCAGATCTTCGTATGTAACTCCTTCATCCGGTACATTCACATCGCCTTTTCCATTGCGATCTTGTGGCTTTGAGGAAGCTAATATTTCATTTAAGTATGCCTGATCTACTTGATCCATAGCTTCTTGGAAATCATTTCGGAAACCCTTTAATTCAAAATACACACGTTAATTCATACATTGTGTTAATAAATTATATACTGTATACGATAGCATAAATGTAAACACATACCTTGTTTACTTCAGGTTCTAGAATTTCACATTTTCGTAACCTTTTAAATGCTTCAATTTCTGATTCTCCATATATCATTATTGGTTCACCCCTCTCACGTAGCCTTCGAATTACTTCATGTCTAGGTAAAGTTAAGTGTTCAGAACTACCATCCGTTAGACATTCTTCTTGTTGTTGTGCTGTATTCACTTTAATATCTTCGTCATTATTGTTTTGTACTTCCTTCACTTCTGCATCTTTCAACATTAAGTCACTCCTTTTAAAATACTTTTTATTGTTCTGCTGCAATATTGAGGATCTTTAATAAACTGAACAAAATATTCAAATTAATGACATTTTTGTGAATATTACCAGAACATTGCTTTCTTCTAATTGTTTACGTTTCTTCATGATCTCAGCCTTTAGAATATCCATTTTTAAAAAACAATTTCTTTTAAATGCACACAAAATTCGTTTGAATCAAAGTTAGAATAAAAATATATATGTGTGTGTGAAGTAACGTTGTCACGTATGTCACCAAAATATTTGAATCACATATTCATATAATTTTCGTATGGTTGTACATAGTCACTCTGTTCAACCATTGTAGTCGAATTTTATTACAAAATAAATCGTTCTGTTGGGCTGTACATATTATAGGAGTGTGTAGATGTACGATGTACTGTACATATAACAAACCTCTTTGTTATGACAGAAATTGTACTCTATTCGATGCGACTATGCGTAGGGCTTCGAAAAGAAAAAAACGTGATTTACTTTTAGAATCGCGTGGTTTAGAAAACGCAATCGGATGTTATTACATGCATGCATGTAAATGCAAACACTACTTTTTATTGGTTCACGTACTGAACTATCTCATTAAGAGACAGTGCAATTAGGTTTCTCAGGCTTTAAGCACTTTTCCCAGCTTAGGGGAAAAGGTCGATTCGAAGAATTTCTATCTCAGCACCGCGGACGATAGAGTGATGAACTTTTATAACTTGACGTGAATTCGCAGTAATGGTTCCTTCTCCTACATACGTCGCAGCTTGATTAGTTAACTAAGATCGATATACAAGTTTTCTTTGCTCTGATTGGTTGAAGCTTTACTATTGAAGCAGGATCCACTTCGGATTGGATGCACAGTAAAATGGTGAAATGCACACTGAAATGAACGCGCCAATTTAGGGAGTAAGAAAAGCGTGCAGGAGTAGGTCCCATTACTGCATGTCAGTACTGTAATGCCTTATCATAGTACCCTGCTGGGCAATCCTCAGTGGATTCTATGGTCGGCCAATTAGAGAATAGTCGCCATTATAACAGAGTTCTCAGCATTCTGACCGTTCATGGAATTTCCACTCAAGGTCAGCGTATATTGGTGGCTTAGTGCGACCAATGACACCAGACATTCCGCTAGAAATCTGCTCCAAGTGGCGGAGAGGAGGCTACACAAATGGGATCGGACGATTTAAATGAATTACCAATAAAAATCCATTGTCATCATCCAATTCCATTTGCAATGGATAATTCTCTTACTTTTATTTTTCTGGAAGATAGTCGAAAGCGGTCAGAAGGCTGAGAGCTCTGTTAATATGTAACACAAATTTTACAAGATTCTCCAGCCGCACTATGTCTAGAATAAGAGTAGAAATTGCTTCGCTCTGATTGGCTGACGATTCAATGCTAAAACCAGGGTTTATTGCGGTTTGAATATGTAATAAAATGGTAGGGATGCTTGGAAAAGCTAAGGGAGGTAGAAAAATCGTGTAAAACCTGAAGTATTATCGTACGTAAGCACGTACATATTTGTCATAAAATATGCGGCTGTAAGTATGACCTACATACACATGTAGTTTGTATTACGTATGTTTGATTTTCTAGCCCTCTGCCGATGAATTCGTAAAATGGAGGTCCATAATTTCAACACGTATGTGTTACTAAACTAGTGATATAACGGATAGATTTTTTTTCATTTTTAATTACCTATTGTTTAATATTGTTTTCTTTTAAAGCGCTGAAATAGACAAATAATATACTATAAGTAAGAAGTGGAACACATGAATACGTAGATACAAGAAATGTTCATCAAAAATATAAAGGTATCGTTTTGTGGATTTACGAATACAATCGCCCGCCATCCATGGAGGGACTTTTAGAACGTACAGTGAAACTAGTGTGGTTGTGGATGGTTCTGAAGACGCGGTCAAAAGAAACGTTATCGTATTTATTAGTGACTCTGTAATATTACGATCAAATGTGATTCTTTTCGCAACATATGAGAGCACTGGTGTAACCTTTATAGACGTAACGCTGTTTCGAGTCGTTTCACAAGGAAATAAAGAAAACGTACTACGTATTCAACAAGCTTACGCGTAACCGCCAAAATCACAGACGGAAACGCCATCTTATGCAAAGATGTTGACATTTTACTAAATCGGGAAAGATACTATAAGATATAATCATCGTTTTATTCGGGTCCTACGACTCGATTTCTGTATTTACGAATGTTGAAAAATGTTAATATTACATACTGATTGACACGTCATCCGGTTTTTCATTATAAGGTGATAATCATGTTGCTAACGGGAAATTGTATTAATGATACCGTTCCATTCACCCTTATGTTTAGATTTGTGTTTACAAACAGTGCACTGCGCACTTTTGACGCATTTTACTTATGTGATCATTTTTTTTCACAGAAGTGCACATAACAAGTATTCATAATGTTTTACGCACATTTCGTGTTGGCCAAAAAGGGGCCGTTAGCCCGAATTTGGTTAGCCGCTCATTGGGACAAGAAGTTGACAAAAGCTCACGTATTTGAAACGAATATCGAAAAATCAGTAGACGGTATATTACAGCCAAAGGTACGGATAAAATCTTCCTTACATTCATGAAACTTTCACTGTGAACTTTTAATGTAGCCTATGAATATTTACAAATATGTAACATGTTCTATAGATCAGGTTGGAATATATGACAATCTTTTGTTCTAACAAAGTAGATTACCGTTGAATGACAGTTTGAAGTAACAGTGATTTTTCATATGCTTATAAAAAATATATTTCAAATACATTTACTTTGGCGTGTTATATCGATATAGGTCAAAATGGCTTTAAGAACATCCGGACACTTACTGCTGGGTGTGGTTCGTATATACTCCCGGAAAGCCAAATATCTGTTAGCTGATTGTAATGAAGCTTTTGTCAAAATCAAAATGGCCTTTAGGCCGGGCATGGTAGACTTGCCGGAAGAACACAGAGAAGCTGCTGTAACAGCTATAACATTACCTGAGGTGTTTCATGATTTTGATACTGCGATGCCTGAGTTAAAGTAAATATATAAAAATCAGATAACTTTGTATTTTGTATATCTTCTTAATAATACTGTTAAATGCATATGTATTATTTCAGAGATGTTGATATTGAAGCACAGTTTAGTTTAAATCAGTCACGAGCAGAGGAAATAACTATGAGAGAAGATTATGGCAGCTTAGCTTTAGTTACGCATGATCAAGGATTTGGTGATATGAGCTTCGATGCAGAACCACCAGAGCTATTAAGACATGCAGGTGCTGTAGAACCATCGTTAGATCAGGTACGCATATATATAGTTCCTGTTTCTCAAAGAAATAGACATTAAGTATAAGGAATTTTTTATTTATTGTTTAGACACATATGTTATTCACCGACGGACCAGGAATTGAAACAGCTTTAGATCAAAAAGAAAAAGAACCGGTACCAGGCCCATCAATAACAGCGCAAGCCATGGATATAGATATGCCTATTAGAGATGATGGTTTTGGTGGACATCTTGGTCAAGATATCATATGTAAGTGGTTTAGTCGTATGTGTACCATGTGTAATTATGTATTATATAATTATTTATTTTACGCTTTTTAGCTGGTGGCCTATTTGAAGGTGGTTTGTTCGATGAAGCGCCAATGGGTGAAGTATCTGTACCTGAAGTTAGTGCTGTAGCAGAACCACAAGAGCCAGCAGTATCTGGAACTGCACCTTCAGTTCATGAGGAATCCGAGGAAGAAATGGGACCTCCATCTCCTTTGGGAGGAATGAGGTAATAAATCTTTTTTTTATCTACTGTCTTTAAATTATGAATTTATGTTTTATATAATAAAGATAATAGATGAGCATAAAATAAATTTTATACATTTTATACAATAGCGATGACTCCAGACCTGCTTCTCCTGCAACAATTGCAGAAGAAATTGAAGGAAGAATAAGTGTCGCAAGTCGACGTTTTACACCTGCACCATCAATCATTCCTGAAGAACGTCCAATGGAAGCTATTGAAGAAGCACCACCTTTACAAGATCAAACTACATTGCTACACGATGAGGAAGAAAGTTTTGCTCTTGCACCGGTTGATACGTCTGCTTTGAAAGGTTGAACATTACATTGAGCTATTTTGTTACAATTTGAATATCAATGATCACAGTTATCAGTACAATATTATTGTTGAAATTGTAGGATTCACAAAAGCGAAGCGTAAACGTAAGCTTATTGTTGACGAAGTCAAAAATATTTCTGGTGAAGAAATGAAAGCACAATTATCAGATACCAGTGATATTATAACTACACTGGACCTGGCACCTCCAACAAAGAGGTTAATGCATTGGAAAGAAACTGGTGGAGTCGAAAAATTGTTTGCTTTACCGGGAAGACCAATTCCAGCACGTGTATTGTTTAAGGTAATGGGAATGTTTATATTTTTCAAATTCATTATCTGTATTGTGAGAAAATAAGCAAAGGTATGCGAGAGTCTGAAAATATTGGAAATCCGACTTTGGAACGAGTCGGGAACAGATCGAGTTAGGCCGGGTGGTATGGGAAAGTATCTTGGGTTTGAAAATATCAAGTGTCCTGAGATTTTGAAGAAGCCGAACAGCATTTTGAGATTACATATTACGAGACGTCTAATAGTAGGTACGAAGAAGAGACTCGAAACACATTCGGGACCCGTTCGATCTCGAAAAATATTCTTGTCTCGTCACGATAATTTCGAGTTTCTGGCACACCTTTAAAAATAAGATAATTAAGATAATATTTAACAATTTCAATACATGTTGAAACAGAATTACCAACGACATCTTACGAGTAAGTCTTACGATCACGAGGACTTTGGACGTTTAGTAGGTGAAGAGGAAGGTATGCCTTTGGAACAGATGAGGGAACCCGTAGAAGCAGATTCGTTTGAACAAAGTATTTTAAGTAAGCGTTTGTCCCGGAAACGAAAGATGCCGTTTGAGGAAGAGGTAAGATCATATTCAATACCAATTTTTAATTCAGGTTTAAATAAATATTATAAATTCCTATTATTTACGTATTACACTTTTATTTCCAGATAAGGCCACCACCTCCAGCACCGGCACCGCCACCAGTAGAAATAGCATCCGAAGCTGTAGACGTCCCAAGTATAGCTCCTCTACCTCTAGCGGAATCACCAATTCCTCTTCCTGAAGTATCTTTGCCAACAGAATCAGTTTCTGAAATCAGTGGTATAGTGCCTCCTGTCGAAGAACCAGAAATAGTTCCATCAGTACCTTCTGAAGTACCTTTGATTTCACCACTCGTAACTGAAATACCTCCAACTGAAACCATTGTTACACCCGAGGAATCGATTATTCCACCTACACCGGCAGAACCAGAACTTCCTGCCGCACCACCTTCTGAAATGCCTCAAATGGAGAATATGGGCTATGATCAGGTTAGTTATGGTTTTGCAATATAAGTACGTTACATATTATAGCATCGCATTAGTAATTTTAATTAATATGTATGTGTCTAACAGGCTCAACCTATTGTACCATATATGGGATACGATGAACATCCCCCAGCACCCACAACGCCTGCTATGTCAGAAAGAGGGCCAGCGACTCCATGGAATCACGAGGACTATGAATTCCCTCCATCTGTAGGACCGGTATGTAAATTTTGTATACTTTCTATATGTATATTATACCTGTGGTTCTTTGTATACGATGAACATAGAACGTATGCAAAATGTCGTGAAATATTGATTTGCAACAAAGTGTATCATTTCCATCAATCTAACGTAAACATATAAGAAGCTACTTAAGATGTAGGAAGAAAAAGTAATATACGTCAAAGAAAACGCGATACAAATTTGCTTATAAGATACAAACTGCACAGGAACAATCGTGTAATTTTTTTATTACATTGTTTTATAGCAAGAAGAACAGCAAGTAGATGAAACATATGAACAGTTCGAAGAAAGAGTTCTTAATAAGAGAGCAGCACACATGTATCATGTTATTAAGAACAAACTGGATACCAAAGATAGGTTGACGTTATCAGAAATGGCATACAAAAATAATCGTAAACAGGTTTGTACATATTTATAAATATAATTCCAAGTAGATTTTATGATATGTATATTTTACATTATTTGTAATATTTGATTTTAGGTTGCACAAAAATTCTATACTTTGTTAGTCCTTAAAAAGTTTCAAGTAACAGAACTCTATCAAGAATACCCGTATGCTGAGATTGTAGTCAGTAAAGGACCAAAATTCGAGAATCCTGCATTATAAGAGTATTAGGTATTACGTACCTTATATTTACTACTAACAGTGATGAGATAATGAAGAAAAGGAATGTAGTTGTTCTGAATCGTAACAGAAAATGAAGCGATTTATCTAAATTCTTTTGATAGATAAATTGTAAAATAATATACGAAACCGCTGACAGAAACATGAAATATCTACTAAGGCAAAAGAGTTTTATAAATCAAGTTTTTAATTCCTGATTGAGGAATGTATACGTTTTGTATAAATCAGGGCAGAATTATTTTGGACCTTCCGCATTTCTAACGCGCTAAAAGATTCAATTATATGTATAAAAATTTACTATTGAAAGATACATAATTTTTTACTTCTACATAGGAAAAGGTCGATTGTCTTCATTAACTTAATTATCAATCCGAACAGGGTTTGTATATAATATTGACGTGTAGTGAAAACATATTTTATATCTTACTATTTACAAAGATGGTTCTTGAGTCCGCACTGCAGGATGGTCCAAAATTACTAATAATCTTGTGAAATAATTTATGAAATTTAATAAAAGAAACTTTTGTTAAAATTTCATAAAATGAGATCATGTATGGTTGAAAAATATTTGTTTTATTTTGAAATTTAAAGAAGATTGGACCCACAATATAATTTCCTTGTTAGCGTACTTACATATTAATTAATACTGTAAACAATTATTAATGGAAGAATCAGGAGAATATTTTATGGATAATACTTTTATGTATTGCAGTCATACTTTAGGAGTATCAACGTATTAAGTTATTTTTCATATATCTCATATTTTATGTACACTCGGCATGATCTGTATAGTTACTTTTCATATAAATATCAGTGAAAATTTATAATCTACCATAATTTATATTTAAAGTATGTATGACATTCCAAAGAACGTTGTTGTAACGTGATAGTTTCAATTTCACTGTTTCAATTCTTATTATACAATTTTTTTTTTTATTGTAAATCGACGAAAATGTATTAATCCTGTATAAAGATAAAAATTGTTTGACCATGCTATTTTCTAAAAAGAAAATGAGATTGTGGTTCGTAATTTAAATTAGTCTGACCACGAAAAAATGTTCAATAATTTATTGTTATATATGTATCTCTGTCTCATGGGATGCAGAAATGTTGATAAATCGTATTATAAAAAGAAGTGCTATATTTTATCAAATTGACATGTCAGAAAATTCTCGAGAGCAATCATATTGCATTGTAAATATACATGCACAATAAACATATACGCTATCATTACGCATGTACTCCTACCAAAAGGTGTGTTATAAAAAAGATCGACTGCTATAACATCTATGAAATGCCTGATTGTAAATAAGTCCATGATCCATTAACCAATACATAATTGTTTATAAAATAAAAGAAAGGTTTCTGAAATATTCTGTTTAAAACTTAAACCCTAAAGTACATATCACATAATACTTAAAAATGTTAATCCATTATTTTCCATTAATAAACTGTTAACAAACATTGTCAGAATCTATTATGTTGATTGATGAAGACTTTTCAGAAATATTAATTTTAAATACATAACTTTCCATCGTGTACACATTGCGCATGACATGTGTGTATTTATACGGTTATTGATTATAAATTGGATACGTTTCCTAAGACAAACATTCACCATATTAATATATTTATCCCTTAGAGTCACAACTTAGAATAGTTACGTAATTACATCAATTAATTTATAATTAATTTCTTCTTATGTATTTTTTGTGAATTTTGTTATGTATGTTGTAAGACTATTAAATTGACATCATTCAAGATTGTTATTAAATTAATATTAAACTCTCAATTTTATGAAGTGCATTTATTTCAAGTTAAGCATGCGTGTAACGTATGTTTAATAGTTGCACTGTAAACTTAAAACAATATTTATAAGCTAATTATATAATGAAAACTCAACAATGATTAATAAATTAAAATAAACTTGAATTTGACAAATCTGTATTATTTTCAGAAATATAAGAAAATATATGCAAAATTTGTTTACATGTAAAAGCTTTATTTCATTAGTGTTGGTAGATTTATTTTTAAGAAGTAACATAATACGCAATACAAATCTCAATATTAATATGTAAATTCTCAATGTGTAATGTGTTCCTTATTCTTATTATTAAGTTATGAAATGATATTTATTATAAAATTTAATTTAAATTTCTGCCCACTACAAAGCGCATGAGAAAGACACGAACGTAAATGCAATTTAATTTTATTCTTCCAGTTCACCAGCTTCCATTGCTTCACGATACGATTTATCTTTAGTACGATCTGGATCCAACTTGATCATATCATCGATTCTAAGAATAGTTATTGCTGCCTCTGTAGCGAATTTTAGAGATTTTATTTTGGAAATAGCTGGCTCTAATACACCGGCTTTCCTATTGTCTTTGATAGTGCCCTCAAATAAGTCAAGACCAACCCTGTAAAAAAAATAGAAGTATCGTATTATTGTAGTAAGGTATTAAATCAAATCAGTTATTTCAAAATGCATTATTGTGATTAAAAGTATTACCATTTCAAATCAGCAACATCTGCTTCCGTTTGACTGGAATTGTGATAGGAACGCAATTTAGCTACAAGTTCAGTAGCATCCTGTGCTGCGTTAACTGCCAATGTTTTTGGTATAACCAACAGTGATTTCGCAAATTCAGCAATCGCTAACTGTTCTCTGGAACTCTAAAAAAAAATATATTAACTAGATTCAAGAATATTTTTCTTGCAATAATTTTCGATCGTAAAATTAACTTACGAGAGACGTTGCAAAATTTTCTAAATATATTGAAAGAGCTGCCTCGACGCAACCACCACCAGCAACGACACATTTGCTTTCTAATACTCGCTTAACAACGCATAATGCATCATGCACGGAACGTTCCATTTCATCACAGTAGTAGTCATTAGGCCCACGCAAAATAAGAGAACTTGCTGTTCTTGCTTTTGGTCTGTAAAAAATATGAACAACATTTTCTTACTATGACTATTACTTTTTCAATGATTTATTATGTAAGTAATATTAAGTCGAAGCATATACCCTTTAATCAGAATAAGTTCATCATCGCACATCATTTCTTGAACAACTTCGGCAGCTTCTCCAAGGAAATTAGGATCAAAGCTTTCTTCTCCGTCCATGTTAGTTAGGGAAGTAATGAATTGTGCACCTGTGGCTTTAGCAATTCTTTTCAAGTCTGCCTTTTTACATCTGCGGATGGCCATTGCTTTAGCTTCAATGAAGTACTGCAAAAAGTTTTATTTTATATTACTCTTCAGTTAAACATTGTTTGCTTTTTAAGATTAAAACGTACCTTTAGACACAGATCGTCGATTCCTCCTGATACAAGAATAACATTGGTACCGGCAGAAAGAATCTTTTGGATACGTTCTTTTGTAATATCTGACTCGCGTTGACGGACTGCTTCAAGTTTCTCAGGGTCGGTAATCAATACCTCAACACCCAATTTCATTTTAGTCTTTTGCAGAGAGAAGTCCAGACACGCAATTTTTGCATTGACTATTCTCTTGGTCATAGCTTGAGAGGCTACGGTACAATTAAGTGCATAACCATGTACAAGTACAGATTCTCGGGCACTCTTTCCATGAGCTTTTAAAACGTTCACTGCTTTTATTGGATATAAAAATCCACCTTTACCATCATTAACTTTTATCGCATTTGCAGCATCCACAACCATATTTCCAAAGAAATCAGCGTCACTATGAATAAATTAAGGTACAATGGTAGAGATGTAAAAACGAAAAACTGAAATTCTTATGAATTCACTGCAGAATTACTAATGTCACTATCATAGAATATGAAAATTATTTAATTGAATTACGCGTTGTGTGTGCTAATTGCAAAATATATACATTATATACATATGACTATGATATGTATGGTGCTGCAGATGACAGAAAAAATGATAATTTAACAGAAAAAAGGATACGCGCCAATAATTTTGCTAGACATAGATGTTTTAGCAACATTAATTAGGCAGTCTCGTCCAAGTTCTTCAACAGTAACTGTTAAATGATCTTGAATATATTTGCAAGCTTCTCTGAAATATAAATAATAAGTGGATTAATAAAAACTGTTGCCTATCCTTCTCTTATGTACAAGAAAATATTTATTTACTTGCAAGCAAGTCTGTAACCACTGATTACAGAGGTAGGATGAATCTTTTGTTTCACAAGTTCATCGGCATTTTTTAATAATTCTGCTGCAACAATCACCTATATAAAAATTTGTTTAGTAAATTTTGTTATCGAATAAACATAGTTATCAAAATTAATTTACACAAACTTACGACTGAGGTAGTACCATCGCCAACTTCTTCATCTTGTAACTGAGCTAACTCTACTAATACTCTAGCAGCTGGATGTTCAACCTCGAGCAAACGTAAAATAGTTGCTCCATCATTACTAATAGTAACATCCTATATAATATTATTTGTAATGTAAGTAACATTAAAAATTTATTCATAAAGTTTATACAACATAAGATATGATTTAAATTACGTACACCAATATCGTCTACGAGCATTTTATCCAAACCAACAGGACCCAGTGAACTCTTCACTACATTCGCAATAGTGCAAGCAGCCATTACTATAAAAGAGAAGGAATATGCATACAATACAAATCAATTTAATCAATTACAAATATATTAGCAAATAGTTTTGAATTAAGTTTCAAGCATTGCTTCGTTATTGTACTCTATAAGATTTTATTCATAGGGAAATGGCATTTGAAACATCCAAGAAGCCACATGTGTCTAAAACGTGATTTTCGTATTATACATGTATACATTCGATACTAATAGCTTTTACGGTTTGAAATTCAGAAATTGCAAATTTGATAGAAATCATCGAGAAAAATCTTGTATAAATGAGCGCCGATAAATTAAATTATTGTATATTATAACCAAATTTTCTCACAGTGCAAACATACCATTTTGTGTTCGTACAGGCTCTCCAGTTTGTCGGACACCTCCTACGACTAAAGGACTTGCTACTGTCGACATTTTCTATCAATTCTTTTTCACCTTCGCGCAATATTACAATAACTGGACGACGATCGGTAATGTCCGGCGACCAATGTGTAGTAACCAAGAGATCGGTGTATTACTAATAATAATAATAATAATCACTGTGTTCAGCGACGCCTAGCATTCTTATTTCCTTTTAGGGTCAAGTTTAAGCTATATTTGATTGGTTAATGTTTCTTGTATCTTCTCTATCTGGTTGGTGAACTGCTAAACCCATAGAATGTTTTCTTGATTCCCCGAAAATCAGTTGGAAATGTAAACATATTTATATCAATCAATGTTAATGAAACATAGCTAAAAATCTTGCCCTTTAATTGTCCAAAATTGCTGACCAATTAGCTCGAATTGCTCACCTATCCTTTCCGAGAAATATTCAAACAACTTTTTGATACGTCTAGTGACTTTTATGAGAAACTGGAGACATTTGAAAATACGATAACCTACCAAAAATTGATCTTTTCGTTTAACCACTTGCTCGAAACGCCACGGGTGACCATTTTAACAACAAACTATGAATTTCGAAGAAATAAATAAATAAGTAACTAGGAGCACGTGCCGTTCATGGCCGGTGTTACGGTTTGGATTGTCTGGATGTAGGGAATTTGATGTGGTTCGGTTGCCCGTGGAGCGCTGAACCGCTCTGCTCGTGAAAGGTTGTAGAGAGTTGTACAACTTTGAATATTTTAAGCAAAAACTGGTACTTTATTGATAGAGCTCTATGATCTACTTTCTTTGACTGTCGAATAAAGTCTGTTCGTATTTTCCCGAGGAAAGCAAGTTTTATTCCTGCGTTCCTTCTGGTTCTTCCTCCCTTGTCCAATAGGAAAATTGGGGTCCTCTAGCTGGATGCTGATTCGTCGGATGGCTCATCTTCTGGTTGCAGATTGGTGGTGATTGGTGGTTCGGCGGTGCGCGTGCGGCTGGGAGTGCGCGACGGTCGAGCGCGCAGGGGCAAAAAGCCCGCCGAAACGAACGGAGTGGGGTATGCCGCGCGCGAAGACCTCGGTTCAAGGACAGCGTGAGAGAGAGAGAGAGGTCAGGGAGAGTTCCGAGAAGTCCCTAACTAAAGGTTTTCGACGTGCAACACTTTAGCGGTCCGGATTTGTTACTGTGACTCGTTTAGTTTGTGCAACATTGTAGAGGATCTTACGAAAGCCAACGTGACATTGTCTATACTCCTCGATTAGTCTTGCTAAAGAAAGCAAAGGCTTGACGATGAACTTCGTGGGAACTCTCTCATTGTCTCTTTACATATTCTCAGTTATTCCTCTCGGGCGATACAATGTCTCTATATAAATATGCGATATAAATTTATATATACATTCGAACTTCCCTCCTGCCGCCATAAATTGAAACGTATAGTCTAATAGCGTGGTCGTAATATAAACAAGTGCCTATGTTCGCGTCGCTCATGAAACGTGATAACGTAACACCGGCAAATATCAATTGGTAAAAATACTCAAAAAATTGCACTGGTTCAATGTGCGATGGTTTAGACAATTATTCTTTAATTGCCCGTTATTGCTCATCAATTAATTTCAATTGTTCTTTCGTAATTTTTCAAAATTTTTCGGAAAAAATCTTTGTGGAAACTAGGGACTTTCATGATGGGCGGGAGAATTTTTAATAATACGCAATGTATGAAATAATGTATAAAACGGGCTGTATGACCTGCCAAAAATTGCTCTTGTCGTTTAACCACTTGTTCGAAATGCCACGGGTGACAATTCTATCAAGAAACAATGAATTTCGAAGAAATAAATCAATAAGTAACTAGGAGCTCGCGTCCTTCATGACCGCCAAATATCAATTGGCAGAGATATTAAAAAATTGCCCTAAATTATGTAATTTTACAGTAATGGGATCAATTGCTTACCGGTAATTTTTAAGGGGGGAGGGTACTCACTTTTTAGATTCAGCAGGTTGGTGGCCAACTGTTCGATTTTTGTTACAGAATTGGTATTACCCAGATACATGCTATATGCTAAGGTACGACTAACTTAACCTTATTTACGCTAGATGGCGCGTCGTGCTTACCGCAACATCTATTAGAAATTAAGAATTCAAATAGAAATAGCAATATTTTCTAGATTGAGAAATGCTTCTCAAAAATCACTTGCAATAATTACAATTTTTTAATAATAACTCATAGTACTTGTAATTCTTCAACAAATTTTTCATAATAAATATTATTTTTCCACCGATTTCAAAGTAATCGAGTTAAATTTAAATCAAACTTAGACCCGGATAGCATTACAATAGATTTGTAGTAATGTATTGGATTGGCAACTTAGTAATTGCGGATTTTAAATAAGAAAGAAAATTCAAAGTTTTTGTTGAAAAATATAACTTTATTCAATTAGATATTGTCCGTTTTTGTCGATGACCTTTTGTCATCTTTTTGGCAGTGCCATAATTCCATGTTCATAAAACTTGCGATTCTTGTCAGGGAAAAACTGAATTAAATGTGCTTTTTACACCGTCAGCGTCATTAAACATTTTATCATTTAAGGATTTCTGCATAGAATGAAATAAATGGTAATCTGAAGGCGTAAGGTCCGAGCTATATGGTGGATGTGACAACGCATCCTAATCTAGTTCCAATCATTTCTGGCGAGTGACTAAAGATGTATGGAGCTTTGCGTTAGCATACTGGAAAACAATACCCTTACGATTCGTCAATTCTGACCGCTTTTCTTGAACTGCATCGCTCAGTTTGGCGAGTTGTTGAACGTACACGTTCGAATTGATCGTTTGGTTTTGTGGCATAAGTTCAAAGTACAAAATTCCTTTATAATCCCACCAGACTGACAGCATAATCTTTTTTTGGTGAATCTCTGCTTTTGATGTCGTTTGGGCTGGTTCATCTTTCATCACCCACGATCTCTTCCGATTAACGTTGTTATAAACTATCCACTTTTCGTCGCCAGTAATTAGGTTTTTCAGAAATGGATCAGTTTCGTCGCGTTTCAGAAGCGAATCGCAGATACTAATGTGTTCGGTCAAATGAATTTCCTTAAGCTGATGCAAACATTGACACTGTCTTTCCTTCAAGCATTCATTCCCATATACGGCACATAACTTTCTGTATGTTTGCGACACGTTCTCGCCCTTTCGGAAATAATATAATAAAATACTTCCGTAATGCGTGCCTCGTTTTTCCATTTTCGAACTTGGATAAAAACGAAAATGAATAACTAATTGATACAATTTTTTTACTATATTAAAGATGGATGTCTAAACAACGAGAAAACAATATTGAAGCTTTAAACTCGTTGGCAAAACAAAAGAATGTTTCAAGTTTTCAAAAGCTCATTGAGAATATGTCAAATCGCATTTTTCAAGATTAAGTTGAAATTATGTATTATTTTGTATTATCAGATTTTTCAAGTCATAACAAAAAAGAGGTGGACTTACAAATTTTTAACGCATATAATGTGTCTTTATATAGTTGCGCGATAATAAAGAAAATCAGTTTACACGGATCTTCGTTTGCATCGACAGAAAAATACAATAACACTTGTTTAATTGTTCATTATTTATCATACCTTTTCGCCTCGTGTAATCGGCCTTTTCGCATTACCATCCGGAAGTCTGAAACACTCAAAAATGGGGGTCGTGCTATACGACGTGCTACGTGAAACGGTCGGATCGCATACAAAATGCAAAAAGTAAAGTTCTACACTGTCACATTTATTTCGGTATATTCAACTGGCGCACATTTAAACGGCAATCACTAAGCGAATATTGTGAGTAATGACAGCAGAAGTTGTTCGCAATTTAATTACGCAGAAATTAAAATTAATAAATTGTTGAGGTCACTTTATAACTAACTTCAATGGTTGTGTCAAACTAGATTGACCGACGTTTGCCGATCCACTGATGCTTGTTTAATCGTACTTTTATTTCTATTCAGTATAACGCAGTTCGCGAAATGATTAGGTACCGAGAGTACGCAGATCACAAATTATAATTACGATTTACAAAATTATATTGTACACGCTGAGGTATCGGGCAATTTCGTTCCGTTTCGAATCGTGTCGTATAAATTTATAACGATCATCGAAACTTCAGCTAACAGTTTGAACGTACGATGGTCGGCGTTACGCTATGGAGAAACAGTTTCACCATATACATATGCGCTTCGTATGCTTGACACTGTCAGAAGAAAAGATTCAATCGGAGAGCAATGATTTTTTGTAATCACTGGTTGATTGTGATGGATCCGGGTTTCCTAACCGTTCCAGCACAGAGAACAAAAGTATGGCACTCAAGCGCAGATTTATTCTCGAATTACCACCGTTTGTTTGAAATCATGAGAAGAATAAATAAATAAAAAGAGAGCGTTCCATCGGGGTTGCTTAGTCGTTCTACTTTATTGGATCGTCAATGTTCACTTTGACTTAACGAAATTAAATATCGTACAATTAAATAGAATAATATGGCGTCGTTTCGTTCGCAAAACGAAATGATACAGCATACAGCACACGGAAAATGGTTGAATATACAACGCAGGGAAAATCCTATATGATCCGGAAAAACCGTCGGAGAGACTCGTAAAATATCTACGTTATCGATATGCTCTTATCGTATATTATCGTCGTGTCGTTATGGGTACACATTTAATGACTTCTCGTGTCAATGATAGAGCGTCGACAAATATCGAGAAACGAACGTAATAATTTAATTATAAATTAGCTTAACAGACTTACGGGTGTAACCTACAACATTACAGTCGAATATGTATTGTTCGACGACCGATGACAATCGTCGCGCCTAAATTTATGCGCTCCCGCATCGTTCGCGTCACGATGGCGGTGACCGGCCCTCTTCCCGAGCTTCTCGGACATCGACAAAGCCGTACTAATTACATACAGTGTGTCCCAGAAGTGGCTGGCGATTGGGAAATCAAGCAACTTTTTTCTTTACAAAAATTTTCTCCGAGGCGTCGTTAACGAGTTATTAACGAAAAACATTGATCAATGAAAGGCGAGCTCGACTGGCACAAGGCAGCTAAGCCAACGAGCAAACGAAGCTCAGTTCCGCTGATTGGCTCGGCCGTTTTGCGCCAGATAATCTCGTCTCCCATTGGTCATTGTTTCTCGTTAATAACTCGTAAACAAAGCGGCGAATCGCATTTCCGTCGAGGAAAAAGTTGCTTTAAAAGATCTCGCGAATCTCCTATTTCTGGATCGTTAGACATTTTTAGGACACCTTGCAGTTTCGGTTGTAAAGTGACCTTATAAATACGGAACCGTTACGTTCTCCTGTTTTTTGGTAAATTATACTACACTTCTACGTTAAAATGTCACGTTCTTCGCTTCGCGTTGATCGTTTCGGGGTCTGCAGTCGTCAAGAACGCAACCTCAATCCTTCGTAGAAGAATTTCGATTCGTGAAGAACAAACGAAATCGTAGAATACTAGTTTAACAGAACAAGCAGAAGATTTGCGGTAGATCGAAAATACTTTTAAATAAATTAGGCTCCCTTAACACATATTCGTCCGCATGGCGAAAATTCGTCGCTCGTATATTACAGGAAATAATTGATTCTTCTTCTTTAAACTCTAAATAAATTCAACAGAGATGATTTAAATCAAGATTTCAGCTTCAGTCGCGTCGCATAACGATGCATACCTAAACAAATACAAAGTAAAAGTGTAGTATTCGATATTGCGTATAGTAGAATTTTGTTCAAAGTTTAAGCGCTTGGCTGTTCGGATATTATATAACTTCGGAA
>NC_135772.1:612330-692622 GCF_028453695.1 Augochlora pura
GTTAATTTTTCTGTGAACCTTAACGAAATATGTGAACATTTAAATCGATTGTCAAGGTTATGTCGATTGTCAAATATTAAATAGTAATAAATTTAATATTGAACAAGAATGAAGTAGATAAATAATAAAATTTATAAAACAATGATATAAATATTTATAATATTTATATTGGAGATACAAATGGATATCAACTGAACTTCATTCGAGGGTTAATGTTACTACAAAGATTATTTATCTGTGTACTTATATCCGGTATCAAATAATCCTAGTATTTACATTTTAATTTTTCTATAAACAATCTTCGTTCTAATTTCTTTATAAAAATAATGCTTCGCACATAGTTCTGCATTTTAGCATTTATATTGACCACTCCACAAGAATCATCCTAGGAAAATTATTTCTTTTTTAATTAAAGCTTGAAATTTCTCCGTTAAGATACTGTTTCCCGATTTTAAATCAAATTAATTTAATTTAATTTTAATTAAATACAATGCTACTTCAATTGTTCGACGTCATTCTCGTTTTCAAAATTGCCAAGATCGACGACATTGTACAATTTTTTTCAAAGATTTCGTTTACAATTGAAAGAAGTTCGATCCTTCCACTTTAATTTAAAAAAAAAAGAGAGAAACTTGGCTGCGATGTCTCTTTGCAAAGTAACAGCAATTTAAACTCATCTATGGATTTTGCAAGTATATAATACTCTTCAGTCAAAATTGGCCTATTTTTGCCAGAAGTTTGTATACTTTATAACTTTTTTCAGCTGTATATATTTAAAAGAATTCACTGAAAAATGTCTGGCCTTTTAGTATTATTAATGAATTAATATTACTACTACTTATCAATATTATTATTGATTAATGTTATTGTTATCGTTATTTTTAACGATTATTATTATTGTTATTCTTATTATTATCGGTTATTATTACTATTAGCTATTATTAATTACGGAAATTTTAAGCTCAATACCCAAACAGATAGCAATAGACGATCGAAGCGAGGCTGAAGCAGAGTCTAGTCTAGAATTTGGAATGAAATGGGGCTTGGTTTTACCTCTGTTGGCTGTGTTCGTTGAGACTTGCGACGCGTAAGGGCTGGTGGAGCCGTTCTCGATGGCCGCGTGATCAGTGTGAAGCCCTCCGCCACGAAGGATCCGATTCACGGAGGACACGGAGGGCAAGCTTTGGGGATCGCAGGCTCCTTGCCGGGCCAGCTGCTCACGGATCTCCCAGGCGAACATCGTCGGCTGTTCCTGCTTCATTCGTAGAATCTTTTTAACAACTGTGGGTGTGGCCACTTGCTGCAAAAGTAAAAAGCAGTTGGCAAGTGACCATCCGACTGGAATACATAATTTCATGCATTTAACCCGACGGCTGTTACCACCTGTGGCCCATCATTCCGCGCGACTAACGTTACCATCCTCGAAAGTGCTCTTAATACGAGCGCGCTTCGCATTCTGGGTTTACGATCACGTTACGATTGCCGCGTAAATTTTTCACACGTCGCCAAATTACCTCGCTAACACTTTATCTCGCCATTTCATCCTTACGTTGCACGCCACACTTTCTCGTCACTTTTATTCGCCGTTCATTAGCGCGGATTTCTAGGTCTCTCCCAAGGAACTCGATATAATTAACCCCGCGCGCTGTAATAACGAGTCAAACTTGTGATACAGACTCCGTGCGAGATCTATTAAATGGACCGTTTATTTTGAAAGTGATACAAGTCCATTTTCTCTTGCTTCGAGAAAATTAAAGGTTAACGTATCTGTTAATTAAACAATTTAGGCAAATTATATGAAGTCTGGCAATGTTTTTACTGCTTTATCAATTCAAAATGTAATCCAAATAAGGATATTATTAATTTCTTCTAAATCGAAATCAAATTGAATTTTTCTATTGTCAAAGTCGGAAGTAAGGAAAAGACACAATGTAAGAAACAAAAATTATCTGGTTCTATTAAGCAAAATATTAAGGAGAAATATGTGATGATCAACGCAGCGTGAGAGGAGTCGTAGCGCAAGGGGTTAATAGTTAGAAACGCGGTGAAGGTTATGTCGGAGAAACTACATAATTGTAGTAACGAATCGACGTCTGACGACTTTGGATTTGGTTTCTTCATTGACGCGAATCTTCTTAAATGTTTCGAAATATAACAAGTACAACATCCGAAAAAA
This sequence comes from Augochlora pura, assembly GCF_028453695.1. NCBI lineage: Eukaryota > Metazoa > Arthropoda > Insecta > Hymenoptera > Halictidae > Augochlora > Augochlora pura. Next base: position 614,507 of record NC_135772.1, read on the forward strand.
GTATTCATACACCACTAAGTGTATGAACACCACTGTTCTACTCTGAACACTGATAATATTATTTGTAGAACACTGATATAACAATGAAATATACTAAAATGTAGGAGATTAATACAGCTTTCATACGATATGGTATTTCATTAAGGTTTAAACATTTTATTACAAAATACAAGTACAAAAACCATGACCAATTTGGGACGTTGTTAAGATGTCCTTTAGAAATTGAATAATGTTTCATAAATAAATAGAAAAGGATCAACTTTGCAATACTAAAAGATGTATGTGATGTATAAAATAATGAATTTCGTGTTTTCAAAGATAAATATGATCGCAATAATATTAAGCAATTTATATTATAATAAATTTGGAGTTTTGAAATATTGATATAAACAACACAAGAACGAACTCTGTAGTTCTAAAAGATGAATATGACGTATGAAATTGATGAGGTTTGAGGATGTGGAGTAAAATTAGAAGCGTGGTTTTTAGTATTAAGTGTTTTACTTGTTGCTTGTTATGATACACGTGGTTACACTTAGATGGAAGGAACTGAACTGGAGTGAAGTGAGTCACAGTAGAGGGGATACCTAATTAGACACTAGGTGTCGTACTTTTACCTATCGGTAATGTAGTCATTGACATGGTTTGATTCATCAGTTATACCACAACAGAAATAATTAATTTTGTTCTCTGAAAGACGAATATGATCTGCGTAGGAATTAATTTTGGACTTCTAAAATACGACAAGCAAAAGAGAATCGGTTTTAAAGAGTTCTAAAATGAGAAAATGATCCACAAAATAATAAATATGGGACACGACAAATCTCTATAATGTTCTCCATCGAAACACGTGGTTGTTTCCGAACGAATCGTAAAACAGGACGAAGGAACACGGCGACTTAAGTAAGAGAACGTAAAGGACGTTTTATGGGTTGGCCCGAAGTAAGTGACCACGTGTTCGCGTCCCTTTCGAGCTTCTCAAATTGTCGACGTGTTTAACGTCTACACAGATCGCCGGATAATGTGATAAGTAAGGGAAGGCTAAATTTGGGGAATCGTCGAAATCTTCGGGTGAAATCGAGGGAACATGGACAACGACGGTGGGATTGAAACAGTGTTACGGGGGCTGTGGCCACCTGATGTTCCTCCCGGAGGGGTGATCCATATCGCGGCCATTTCCGAAACTTAAACGCTGATGCCCAGCGATCCTTGCCCCGATACAACACGATGTTATCGATTCAATAGCGTAATTCGAGTTCCATCGATCTGGCTCGCATGATTTTCTCTCGCATACCTCTTTAGTTCGTTTGCTGTCTTACTTGTTTTTGTCGAACGAAAACCACGCGCGATTCGCCAGGTTGAACGCACGTTGCTTTGTGATTTCTTTACAATATGTTCTGATTAGGATCGCGAAACATCTATGTATAGGTTAGGTGCTTTTTGATCTTGCCTTTTCGAAAATAATAGAATAAAATTTGTCTGAAATGCGCGCCTTGTTCTTTGTTTACATTCATTAAGAAGAAATTTGAATCAATTGGTCAGTGCTTTAACCCTTTGCAGTCGAAGCCTTTTTAACTGGAAATTCAAAATGTGTTTTTAAACTTATAGTGTTTCCATGATTAAAAAATGATTAGAATAGATGAGCTCCTACTCGTTTTAATCGTGAAGGAAATGCTACAGCAAGGGGATTATAATATATTTCTTTATTAAACTTTCGCGGATGTTTCGTGCTTTACTCAACTATATTATTAATTATTAAAGCAAACGATTAAAGAGACTGTGTATATGTATAATACAATACATTATGAAAAGAATATATATAGTTAATACTATATATAACTGTACCAAAAAATATATATTAAGAAAAATGGTAATTTCCAGCCGCGCTTAAGAGGTTAAAAATAAAATAACTTCACTTTTACAAAATTCAGTAATAATCTGCTACGATTTTGAACGAACGCGAATGCAAGTTAGAAGTCCCCGTGTCTGGTGCGACGATTCGAGCGACCGCTGGGACGGTTCCCGATTATTAACCCGGTCATTTTTCGTGGCGTGCGGTGAGCCCGCGTTATCTCATCGACAAATTAACCCGAAAGTACCTAGTCACACTGTCGTCGAAAGGGACAGGCCAGTGGCCGCGGGCCACATGTCGTTCACAGGTGAAGCACGTTAGCCCCGGGAATCAGATAACGGGGAGAAGGTCCCAAAGGTAGGCGGGCAAAGGGCCCGCCCGCTTCGCGCGATTTATCGTGCGACGAGTTGTTATGACGGATAGCGACGGTTAGCCGGGCCGACCGATATTTTCTCACGCGCTTCGACGACAAGCGATGAAGAAACCATCGGTCGAACGTCGAACACCAAATTTTCTTTACTCGCTTATTAGTACTCGCAACCTTTCATTTCGATTCGATTGATAAAAACGTTGTAAGAGGGCACCGATCACTATATTTTCTCAACCGATCGCCGTGGTTTTAACCCCTTCGCCGTACTTTAACGAGTCGGTCTCGTGGCGGAGATTTCGAATAATAAGCTCTTAGCTGTGAACGTCGTTTCATTTCTTTAAGGAAAAATTATATTGTATTCTCTTGTCAGTAATATTTAAATATTCAATTAACTGTAAATATATAATAAATGTGATATTTCTTTCTCTTATGAGAAATTATTGCGATCGAAGAAGTTCTAATTATTATAATTGTATATATTTTCTTCTACTCTGTTACACTATAGTCTACTCTGTACTATATTATTCCATTCTATTTCACTCTGTTATAGCCTACTCTAAATTATATTGTACTCTATTCCAATCTGTTACACTCTATCCCACTCTATTCTACTCTATTCTGGTTTATTTTACTCTGTTCCACTTTATTTTATTCTACTCTGCACTATATTCTACTCCATTCCATTCTATTCAATTCTATTCCTTTTATATTCCACTCTACTTTACACTATATTTTACTCTATTCCATGCAATTCGACTCTATGCTAAACAATTCTACTCTTTTCCACTCTATTCAACCGTATACCACTATATTCTACTTTATTATACTCTCTTTTGACTCTATTATACAATATTTAACCGCCTCCACTACGACTTCTTTCACGTTGCCTTGATCAGCACCTATTTCTCCTTAATAGTTTCCTTAATAGAACCAAATAATTACGGTTTCTTGTATTGTCTTTATTTACTTCCGTTTCTAAACTCTGATAATAGAAAAATTGAATAACACAATAAATCAAGCTTAAACAACAAATATCGTCCACTGATTTCGTATAAAAATAAAGAAATTACTTATGGGACACCTTAATAGCTAAAAGAAATATTGTTTAATGCTAACTTTATGAAAGCATGAAAATGTTTACTGTCGAACGACCGGTCGGTAAAGTGTTAAATTAAATAACCTTAATGTAAAATAAATAAACTTAGCAGTGACCAATTTAACGTTAATTATTCCCGTAGAAATCTATAGTTTATTGAATGTCGTAAGTGCAGAGACCGGCGACTACGTTCCAGCAAACACCGTGGTAAAATCGCGCGGTTCATCGTACCATACATAGTATAACGCGTACCTGTGTTTTATTAGAGTTTAGCCCCGGCTTACCGGAGGGCTCATCTGCTCCGTCAGCGCGCGCGCGAGTTCCGTTCGCATGGGACCGGGTGCTCGCGAACCCAGGGGCCCGTGTCACAGTGGTGCTCAATCCGTGCCGCGTTCATTTGACTTGCTAATGAGCAAAGGGCCCTCGGATAATTTTATGTTAACGCGATGGAAATGTTATTCGGCGTACAGATTTTCGAGATCGCCGATTTCGCTGGCCACGAGCCAGGGGAGAACGATACGGTCACGGGGGGCATTTTCTGCGTGCGATCCTCTATGTGTTGGGCTCATTGGTAAGGTTATTTTATATGCAATTTTCTATTCTATTTTCCGTGATACTTTCTACGCTATTTTCCGTGTCATTTTCTATGCAGTCTTTTATTTTATTTTCTATGCAATTTTCTATGTTGTTTTCTATGCAAATTTCATTTATTTTTGACATTCATGGCAACCAATAATTTGTTATCTATTATTGAGATAAAAGTGTGTTTATCTTTTATATAATTATATAATAATATATATAATAGTTATATATATTATATTATAGAATAATATGCATAGTATATATAACAATTATATAATAACTCTTTAAACCTTAGATATCCATCGCAACGAATAAAATAAATAAAATTTATTTAATAATGAATAATATAGAATAATATTATCTCGCAAATTTTTACGGCCAGATGATCGATCGTTAACCAATTAACATCACCGAAACAGAATATTATTTCTAGTATAAATAGTTGTATTATAAAATAGAAACTAAATAGACAAATAAGATAACAACAAATAAATATATAACATAGTTCATGGTACCAGATACTGGCTAACAATTAATATCATTCCCTGTCCAGAGTCCGACACGACGTTTCAGAGCGAAATGTTAAACACACCCTATCACTGGACAGTTCATCGAGAACTTCATTTCCCATTTACTTAATTTTCAGCGTGGCTTTCTCAGCTGTGTACCGGTAATTTTCGATAATGGAGTCGGCTCGAAAGAAAAAGACTTCGCGGAAGCTCGCAGCAGCTCCGAGACGGCGTTATTTGCATCCGATCGATGAACGAGAAGCTAAACAGCCGATCCCCGAATCAATCGCGGTCGATGATCCAGCGGATGTGTAGCAAGGTAACGAGGAGGATCGCAAGAATGGGCCGATGTCCATTGAATGGCACCGATATGGGAGCACCACTGGTGGCCAGAACGTTTAAGGGGGTAGCCTGCTCGTTCGCCTAATAGTCTCAGGGGTTAGGACACACATCGCGTGCTCCGGGGAGCATCTCAGATTCTAATCTGACACTTCCGTCGTCATTTCCACAATTACCCCTAGCCACGGTGTATGTGTCCCAATGGCCCCCTCTCTCTCCCTCTCTCTCTCTCGCTCTATCTATCTATCTATCTATCTATCTATCTCGCTCTCTCGTTGCCGGCCACGTATCGTTGCCGGTCTGCGGCAGACACGGGTCGCTGATCGACGGTGTCTTTCGTGCCCGTGTCTGCGTGCACGGTGGCGCGTCACAAAAGGAAATTGGCCGAGCCGGACAGACATCTGGCGCTAAACGTTAGATAACGTAAACTATCGAACAGGTTGACCGGTAATTACCAGCGGAAGGGGTTGGCCTCCGTGCTCGTGGCTGTTACCGATGATAAGTCCAACGAGGACGTGTCCCAACGTCTTTTCGGCTCCCTCCCTCTCTCTCTCTCTCTCTCTCTCTCGCTCTTTCTCTCACCTCCTTCCTGCCTTTTACTCGAATTATCCACTTTCGGTTAAGCTGCACTCGCTGCAATTGCGCCTTGTTAACGACTCGACGACTTGAGCAATCGCTTGGCTCGTCAAAGTCCCACGAAATATCACCGACAGAAAAATAATCCCGGTTCTACGACTTTACGAGACGATTTTGTCGAGCATCGGCAATCTCGCCACCTTTTCTTGTCGCGTAATTGAGCGATGGGGTCGCCGACTTGTGAAAAGCATTCTACAGAATCTTGTACGGCGTGGCGGCTATTGGGGCGCACGGGATTTGGGTATGCGCTCGTTTGTGTACGTCGTTGATTGACGTATAGTTGCACGCTTCTTGCTGTTGCGCGTCGCAGCGCGAACAATTATTTCTCGAATGTATTTTAGAAAGTTTCGTATATGCGAGGATATATAAATAAATAATAAAAGAATAAAGAAACAATAGAGGCGCGGTGTATGGATATCCTATAGTAGCCAGCTCTGCTATCCTAATTAAGGTCGCTCGCTTATGATTTCCCTCTTGTACAGAGTCTGTTAAGGTTATGTTATAGAGTCTATTAAGGTTATGTTATAGAGTCTATTAAGGTTGTTATAGAGTCTGTTAAGGTTATGTTATACAGTCTGTTAAGGTTATGTTATACAGTTTGTTATAGAGCGAATGTGTAATTAGGTGTATATTTTAAAATATACATGGTGTCCGAGAAGTACCTCGTAGTAGGGAAGTGAAGGATTCCTGAGGTCATTGGGAGCAACTTTTTCCTTTACAAAATTATTCTCCGAGGCATTGTTAATGAGTTATTAATGAAAAACAATGTCCAATAAGGGGTTATCTCACTTTAGGGTTCCAACACTTTAAATGTTTAAATTAAGAAATGTAAATGGTAACATATATATTAATAACCTTAATAATAACTTTAACATATATATTAATATCTAAATATTAGTATATATTGCATTGATTTAATGCGTTGAAAGCGTACATTTACCAGAAATTGAGTTCTGTAAAATATATTTCTACTACTAAAAGATTGAGGCGTTATACAAAATGAAGTATAGCACAAAGCACGCAGGTCTGTTTAATTGTTATATGTAATTAGTAATGACATATAATTTGATTGATTTTGTTAAAGCAAGGAATCCATAAAAAACTGCTTCTTCGGCTATTTTAACATGTTTGTCAGGGGATGACGGTTTTGAGACGTCTTTAACCTGTTATCTGCGTACGACGTGTATACACGTCACAAGGAAATGGCAATTTTACATCTTATAATAAAAATACTTTTTCTATGATTTATCAAAACGCTTATGATTACATATTCATAAATTTCGCACGGTTTAGGGTAATTTTAGATGAATTATCAAAAAGACTACACTCGGTGCAATCGATAAAATGTGTAACAAAATTTATCTTCAGAATATATCGACGCAGCTAAGTGGTTAAGACGTCTTTAAGGTGTCTTTACTATATACAGGATGTATCAAAATTATTCTAACTCCGAGAAATGAGGGGTTCCTGAGGTCATTTCGAGTAACCTTTTCCTTAGCGAAAATGCAATCCGCGGCTTTCTAAGAAGTTATTAATGAAAAACAGTGAAAAACTCTTTTAGCGCTACGTTGATTAGTGCTTATTATTAGATAATTTTTGTTCCTTCTGTTGTCTTTATCCAGTTTTGTTTATAGACTTTGATAACAGAAGAATTCCATTTGATTTCGATTTAGAAGGGATTAATAATATTTATATCTTAGCAGAACTTGGGTGGAATCTTTATTTGACTCGTTATTATATTTCAAGGGGTTAAGCAGTGCTTAATTTTTGTTTCTTCTATGGTATTTATTTAGTTTTATTTCTAGATTTCGATAACAGTTAATTGTGCCCATAATTATGAAAGTGGTCTAAGTCAAAATTAAAAAAAAAGATGAGTTTATCAGTTATTCTACATCGCATTATTTTAAACTAAATTTATTCAATGTAATTTTTACGATATCGTCAAAACTGAACCATTAGATGGTGGTTGTACTTTCAACATTATATGGAATTCATTTCGTGTTAAGTATGAAAGTGGTCTAAGTCAACAATTTAAAGAAATTATATAAACATAACTTGTAAACGGCGCGTGTCCCTCTTTCACGCGTTTCTGAACTAAATAATAAGCACCACCACCGGACCAGTATCGGAAGAAAAACATAAAGATATTATGTGTTTACTTCCATACATTCCTCCAGTTTTTCAGGAACTTTTTAAAAAACTTAAAAACTCGAAATGATAAAAATGCTTTACTTTTTGAGAATCATTAATAAATGTGCATGAATCATTTCATTAAAGTTATTGTTTCACATAAAACTCGTAGTTCTTTATTGCTTTAAGTCATCTATAACACATTTAGTTAATTTTGAAAATGGTCTAAGTCAATTGAAACTTTAAAAACAACATTTTCGTATGAAATTCACACAAAGTTTCATATTCATAAAAAATTTCCATTATTCAAGACCAATCAAATTCTAAATAAAAAGATCGCATAATGTAAAAATATATTTTAATTCATGCAAATGCAATTCATTAAATATCTCGAAACAAGAAATATATGACTTTGACCACTTTCATAATTATGGGCACAATTATAACATTAATATTTTGCATAACTCTGTACTTAAATATCAGAAGAACTATACCCAATGAAAATAGCACCACTGCAAATCGTTAAAACATTCCTGCAACTAACAGAAGAGAAAGCCAACGATAATTATAATCAACCAATGTTCAAAACAGAAAACGAATATCCTGAAAGAAGCATTGACGCGATCGCAGAGCGCGATCGACAGCCGTTCCCTAGATTCGTAGAAAAACAAGACAATTTCACAGGTAGCCCCGTAAATGTTTCAGGAGAGATCGCGCATCGATCGCGCGGAAACTCGTTAGAAATGGCCACTGTAAATAAAATTAGCGTTAACGCGATGTTCGCACGTTGTAAGTCCCGCGCGGTGTGCACACGCGGGCCGCGAATCGTTGATGTTTGTTTTCCACGTTCCATGCCGCATTATCGGCGCCCGCTAAATCATTCATCGAAAAATTAATACTTACGGCTCCGGGGGCGGCTCTCGAACGAGCGAGCGGCCCTCCTATCGCGTCCGCGGTGTAGATCTTAATTGCCAGATAAACGGAAAAGCTTCCGATCGGCGCACGCGGATCGCCGGGAAAGCGGGGGCGTTCCACATGCGAGAATATTTATGACAGTTCGAGCCGGCCGGCCGCACGTATATGCACGTATATGCGGCCGCGGTGTAATTTAGTGGTTAATTTAGTGGAAAATTGATTTTCCTTGCACCCTCGATGGAATACCGAGCGATCCACGGCCGCGGGCGGAATTTACGATGCAAAAATGGAAATCAGCCGGGGAATCGCGGAGGGTCCCGGCGTAGATTAGGCTCCTCGCGAAACCCGTTTCTCGCGCTCGTTCCACGCTCGTTAAACGGTTCCTATAAAATCTAACCCAGAGCTGTTCGCAAGACAAACCGATTAAACTACACCTTTTGAAATATTTTGAATCCGAGACTCAAAGCGCTTGACACAATCGTAATTTTTCTTTCATTTATACTCAATTTTTTCAAATAATACGGATTATCAGTCAGAATATTTTTTATCACTGATAATTAGATTGACTAATTATCACTGATAATTAGATTGACGTCACTTGAATTTTAGTATTAATTATTAGCAATGGGTATTGCATAGCATAGGGGCAAAGAAAAGAATACTATTACACTGAGCGATGGTCGCCGTGTCTAGGATACCAAAAGTGGGCCAATTTGACCATGTCAATAGGAGAATTATGAAAACTATTGTTGCTACAGTAGAATCACGTTGTCATCGCAATGGAGACGGTGCGATCAAACTATGGAGAAACCTCTCTATCATTGTCGGTGCCCTATGTATTCTGCTTGCTATGTTGAATTGCTACATGAACAGTCTTCATCCGCATGGAAGATCAGAGCATAATGCATTTAAAAATTATAAAGATTATAAAGATTATTAAAGCCTTTCCCATGGGGCGATGGAAAACATTCACTTTTCCATAATGTGTAGTTTGTAATGGATCTTATTTTGATTAAAAAAACTTATTCCGTGATATGTCGATTTAAAGATATAGTTTGGAAACCGACAGTATTTTCCTACCAACCTAATATAAAATAAATAGAACACTATATATATAATGCCGCATCTGTCCCGGTGTTACATAGTGCGCGCGAATAACAGGAAATCACGTAAACCGAGCGCGGCGAGGACTCCGCCGCGCTGTTAAAATATTCGGGCAGGAACCGAAATTACACGGGTTACCGCAAGTATTTTAAAATTGACCAATTTACGGTATTCACGCGAACATCGGCCGGGCCACGGGTCCCCGTGTCCGCAAACTACAATGATTTTTTGCCCATGCTCCTCCAGGGGCGTGTGTGCAATCTCGCCTCCGTTTTATTTGGTCCCGCGAAGTTTCGCAGGCGTCCCGTAATAATTCAATGTTGCGCAAACACCGCGCCGGTAATTTCCATTACGGCGCTGCGTTTAATCGAAATAATTCGAGCGCCACGGCAAGAAGAGCGGATCGGTTCCAGGAAAGCTGAAAAATTTGCTGAAGAAAGGACGCGTCGCGGAGAGTGTCGAGAGATCGAAGAGAGAGAGAGAGAGAGAGAGAGAGAGAGAGAGAGAGAGAGAGAGAAGGTAGGAAGATGAGAGGATATATGGAACACCTGTGAAGAGGGCCAGTTAAACAAACACAGAAAAAGAGTAGAACGACGAAGATTGCGCGCGATTTTCTCGCGGCAGCGACGCTCCGCTTTATTATCGGCGTTTCGACGGGGCGTACATTTTTCATGAGACAATTTTCTCTGCCGTGATGGGACTCCATTATCCGGCGCGTATCGCGGCGTGGCGCGGCGCGGCGCGGCGCACGTATGCGCCACTGGTGCCGGAGATAATAACGAAAGTACTCCGGACACGCTTCGAAAACGTTACGTGGCCGTGAACACGTGTAGATTGCCGATAGTTCGGCAATTAATTCGCGAAATTAACCGGCCGATTGGGAAATAATGAGAGAGGCGATCCTAACTGGCGTGACGATCCATTAGGTCGCGATAACGATTCAACGGGAGCGAATTCGATCGATATAACGCTGTCGAGGAGTATAGCTTTCTATCTGATCGCCGTCGCAACGCTGACACCGTCGGCCAAGTTTATTCCGTTCGTGTTAAATCCTCGGAAATTCGAACAATAAAACGCCTTTGAATGAAACTTGTTATTTGTTGTTCTATGACGATAAAAAATTCGTTTAGCATTGACAAGGGTTATAATTGATTTCAACGAATATAGTAAATGCAATGTATAAGGGTGAAGGCGTTTGGATAAGTAGAGAATCGATGGCAGGAAAAATGGAAATGTAATTTGTTTATTCGGTAGCGCAGTTTGGCATTATTTGAATAAAATTTATATTTGAATTGTTGTGCAAATACAATTTTATTGAAATAATGATTCGAATACATTCTTCAGGTAAAATTCGAATGGCGATTTGAATAAATGCTTTGGATAGAATGTTATTCAAATAACGATTTGAATAAACTCTTTTGATAAAATGTTATTCAAATAACGATTATAAATTATAGTGAGTATAAATGTTTATGTCTTTTACTGAATAAAACGTAACCTTAAACATAACCTAAACTGAGTAGAATATAACCTTGACATAATGAATAACATTTTATACGTAGAATTTATTCAAAATGTTATTCGGATAAAATTTTATCCAAAGATTGTATTTAAATTATTATTTGAATAGAAAATGATCTAAAGAATTTATTGAAATCGTTATTTGAATAGTATTTTATCCAGAGAATTTCTTCGAGAAAATTTTATTCGAAGAATTTATTCGAATCGTTATTTGAATAGTATTTTATCCAGAGAATTTCTTCGAGAAAATTTTATTCGAAGAATTTATTTGAATCGTTATTTGAATAGTATTTTATTCGATGTAAAGTTATGTAATGCAATGTACTGTAATACGTAATGTAATATGTGGTATAATATGCAATGTAATATCTAATCTAATATACAATATATATATAATATATAATAATAAATATAATATAAATACAATATAAATATAATTGAGATATTTAGATGGTGCAAACTATGGCATAAATAATTTTTCCGATAAATTGTGTCGAACGAAAAAGAAATAGCTATTGAAAAATCGATTAAAGACAAGTTTTGCTTGTACAAACAAATAAATTTACGTTTAATGTGATTTTTCAATGGGTAACACGTTGGCAGCATTGCGCGAGAACGGCCGGATGCGGAATACGTCTGACATACCGACGAGCGCGACTCCTTTAAGTGGTAAGATCAAATCTACGGAGCGATTTCGTACAGAAGTATCATTAAAAACGGCAAGCTATAATTTCACGACCCACTGGCCTTCCATTTTCGTTAGACGGCAAAAATTTCAGCTGTTTTTCCAATGGAAACTGGAAAGCTGCTTTCGGGAAAGGAGGTCGATTTAAAAGCACCGTGTAATTAGGGAGACCCGACGCGCTATACCATTAACCGTATTTCCGCTTGCGTTTAATACTCGATGCCCAGCGAAAGTGTAATCTTAAACAATTAATGAAAAAGGAAGAACGAGAGATTTTTATCGTGCTCTGTTACCAATTTCAGGCGGAAACTTGAACAATTCGTACGAATGAGAAAAAGAGACTTTGTTTACGTGATTGGAAATAAATGGAATTTCTTTAGTTTTTCAGCATAAAATAATTCATTGCTGTCGTAGAAGTTATAAATTAACTGAGAATTTGTTTTGGATTCAATAAGTGGATCAGTATGCAGAAATTAATTTAGAGTTTAGTATGATATCAAGCGATTTGTTGCTCTTTTATTATAGTTTTTTAATATTTGATTATTAATGTGTCTTCAATGGGTTCTCTGTTTAAAGACAGTTTAAATATATATTTACGTTAATAAATATAAATTTGTATCTTAAATAATTGGAAATATCAATTTATATTAATAAGTTTAAATATTATATTAATAGGTTTAAATATATATTTATATAATAAATTTATATTTATTTAAAGTTCAATGATGCGTCATCTCTTGAAAACGCTCTTGTTTGAGATTACGCGAGGAACAAATTATTTTCAATATTTATAAAACAGAACTTTGAAACAATCGTGAAACTCTAGCAATAAAGCTTGTATTTCAATTTTACATCATTTATTTCGCGTCGAATAAGTGACGTCGAGCTTCCTATTTCATTCGAAACATGATCTAGTTTATTTTCGAGAGTGTTGCAAAATCGCCATTCGAATGCAAAACGTTATTTAATGAATAATTGCCTGAGGAAGCAGAGACAAGATCGCTGCTCCATACCAACGTGTTTTCTTTTTCCCTTCTTTCGATTGTTTAAACATGATCAGAGAAACTAGACGACAATAATGTTACAAATAAAATAAAGTATTCATCTTCCGATTCTAATCGCCGTTCGAATGCAAAGGGTTAAAATCACGGCGACATAATAAATAATCGCTTGAGGAAACAGAGACAAAGAGATCTGTGTTTTCTTTTCCTCTTCTTTCAATTGTTTAAATATGATGAGAAAAACTAGATTACGTTAGTTGCAACGTACGTTGTAACTAGATAATGTTACAAATAAAAAAAAGTATACATTTTCCGATTCTTTCCATTGTTCAATACTAGAACTACCAAGGGGGGTCAAAATGACTTGTTAGACATTTTTTTAAATTATAACTCATTTCAGTTGCATTTTGTTTCAGAAAATTTTTTCACGACTTTTTCTAAGATATACAAAATTAATTCTGTAAGACTGTTACGTTATTTTTTTATCATTTTGTTGTAAATTTGTATGCAGTATACCTACATATACCGAGATGAGTCATTTTGAACCCCCCCCCACGGAACATAGGTTTTCGGTACTGTTCTGTTGTATCGAGGAAATTATTGTAGCACGTTACTTGTGACACGACCTTTAGTCGTAAAAGAAAACATTTCAAACTCAAAGATATGTCAACAACCGAAAAATGTTTTTCCTACGACTTACACTGTTTGACCTGGCCATTACTTGCAGCATTTATTGCAGGCAAGTTTCCTCAGATTACTTTCAGTCGATCATTTTATGCATAAGTATTTTATAAATTTTTCCTATTCTATTACTATTATTATTCAGGTTGTATTCAATTTTTGTCCATAAAAATAAAAAATATGTAAAAACTAAAAATTGCTGTCTTTTCTTAAACGTCTTGGTAATTTAAGAAACAAGTCATTTTGACCGCTCCGATAGAAGTAGGTATACCTCAATCGTCGGTAGTTCTAGTGTTAAATTACTGGAGCGACGCGACGCAGCGCGGTGTCGCGGCGAAGGTTCGAAGGACCGCGCGTTGCGGTCGTTGAAATCACCGTCGCCCGTACATTTCCGATTCGAGCATAGAGAGCGTCGTCGGTTGGGGACGGGCGCGGTCCGCGTGATCGATCCCGTCGTTCGGACGGCGCATCACCTGTTAGTTAATCGAGCGACGTAGAATCCGCGGAAACGCGTTATCCGTTCGCTTGACTATTTTGGCGTCTCGGTCGGCGAGCAAAACGAGTAACGCCGGAATAATGGCCGCTGATGACGATCGTTTACATGCGCTCGTGATCGTCCCCGCGCACAGTCAGAATTTAAATATGCTTTTCAGGCTGGCTGCCGCGGGAGAGGAGTAAGAAAGAGTAAGAGTGAGAAGGAGAGGGAGAGAGGAGGAGGAGGAGGCCGGTTGCAATTCAGCGGAGGTCGACGCACGGCGACGTGCCGCGTTATTAAAATAAATTCATTAAGCCGAAACCCGGAGGATCTCGCGGCGCGGCGCGGCGCGATGCGCCCGCGCGCGCGCAAGAAACCTGCTTGTACGAGCGGCGTGCAATTATATTGTCATTAGTGACGTCACGCCGGTAATACGGCATACCATCCGCTTTGTTGGCCGCGCATTCGTAAAGAAGCGTTTCGCGGGATCCATCTGGACGGAGGATAATCCGGCTCGCCACTTCTCTCGGCCGGCCGTTGATTATCGAACGAGCGCCTACCTGCAACCTGGATACGTGATATCGTCTCGTTGCGCCTCGAACTCGTTAACTTGCAATTTTCTAAAGACTCCAAGGAAAACGGAGCGAACGATGCGATTCCGCGAGGAGGAGATTTGCGCGCGCGGCGCCGCGTTATCAATCATGGTACGCGAGAAGTCGGCTTTTTCATCGATCCTTTTTTTGCCGGACCGGTTAAATGTGATAATTATTAACGTTGCGCTCGCGTCGCGATCACTCAATGACGAACACTGTTTTACCGCGGTCTAATACATTCTCGAAAAGTTTAAAAAGATCGATGAATACTATGAACAGATAACGTTTAGTGTGTCCTTTTCATAGTAAATTTTCTAGTAATTTTCTCATGTTTTGTTACATTTCGTAAGATTTTGTAACATTTCGAAAGATTTTGTAATATTTTCTAACATTTTGTAATATCTTGCAACATTTTGTGATATTTTGTACCATTTTGTAACATTTCGTAACATTTCGTATGATTTAGTAATATTTTGTAATATTTTGTAACATTTTGTAATACTTTGCAACATTTTGTGATATTTCGTAACATTTTGTAACATTTTGTAACAATTTGTATAATAATTTTATTACATATCTAGAGGTGCCTTGCAGGTGTAATTTCATATTCGTTTGTAATTTGTTTTACCGTTTATTGGGAATGTTTATTCACTCACTGGTCGTTTGATGTACTTATGAAGAATTTTTTATTAATTTCGAAAATAGTTATAACTATAAAAAGATGCTGGAATGGTGGCCAGGGGTCTGTGAACTTAGTGGGAAGACAGCTCGTTTACGATAATGTCGTTCAACGTAAGTTCATTTACTGGACAGGTGAAACTAGTAGAGCTACCTACGTGTACAAGATGAACTCCTGTTTCTTTATTTAACATTCAAACGACGGACCTGTTTAACAAAAATATAACAGAGCACGTTTAGATCAGATAAGGCGCTCTTTTTAAACGTGCCATTTTTTTCTGTGAACTTTAACCCTAGAAAAACCCTCTTCAATTTTTTTATTCATATCGTGGGGTCGTGAGCGACTCAAAATACAATCTTGATAATTAATATATTTATAAAATATATTATATTATACTATATTTATAAAATATATTATATTATACTATATTTATAAAATATAGTATTTATGTACATGTTTGCAGGTTGTTTAAAAATGTAGTTTGAGAATTTTTACTTAGTAACAAAAGCTGGATATTCATGTAACAATAGTTAAATATCTGTACTGAGATCCAAATAAATCCAACTCTTAGTGTTAACCCTTTGTACTCGAAGCCATTTTAACTATAAAAAAACAATTTTTATAGTAAACAACACTTATAGTATTTGCATTTTATATGACAAAGTGTACTTTATGCATATTAAATCGAGTCTCGCGAGTCGTACAATAGTTATGTTTTCAACAATTTTTTAAATCTGAACTTTGACAATATAAAAATGATCTTGCAACATGATGTAACAATTTTAGTAGCACCTACTATAAAATTACTACTCGAGTGCAAAGGGTTAGGAATGATAGACAGTCTAAACAATACAAAATAAATACATAATCTAAACAATAAGTTCTACGCTGCATAAATTGATTAACTCCATATAACAGATAGTGAAGAAATACAAATATTGTTTCTGAAAATTCTCTTTATAATCAAAATCGAGAAATATATACTATAGCATGTATAAATACAAATGTAACTTTCATCTAACGGTATATAAAATTTATAAAATAAGATAGCCTAAAGGTAATCGTTAGTAATGTTACCTTTATGTTACTGGAAGAGTTAGTCGATTTGGCAAATAATCTTCATAAAAATGAATACTAATAGTTCTGTTATAATATATTATTATTTGTTGATATATCGTATTGGAGAACCATCTGACAATTTATTACTTTGCACATCCTCATTATTATTAATTTTACTTCTCCCGATTATAATTTTATATTTTTAAAGTCACTGACAAATTGAAATATTTGTTTATAATAAGTCAAACCAAAATACAATCTGGAAAAACTGGTAAAGTACACGGTAGAAGTTAAAATATAGCAAATGAAACTTTCATTTTCATAATAATTAATTTTACTTTATAGTAGAACTTAAAATATAACAAATTAAAATCTTTTCTTGATAATAATTAATTCTACTTCACGGTAGAAGTTAAAATATTGCAAATTAAACTTTATTCTTAATAATAATTAATTTGACTTCACAAATACTTAATTCTTCGACAATTAGACCGTGACTGACTAATTTTATTAATAAGACCGCACTAAAAACTTAACCCTTATAATTCATGGCTTGCTAGTGCATTTGAGTTGCATTATTCCAACGATTTACATTAAAGTACAGTGTTAATCAAAGTGACCTCTGAAATAAACAATTTATTCCTCCGTAACAAATAATTTTTGTCACTTAACGGTGTTAATCTTGATTGTCAGAGAAAGTTATTATAAATATAAAAAGTTAGATCGTACCAGTGCTTCGACACTTAAATTCAAGATTTAAAAAAAATTAAGTGAATAATTTTTTGCAGTTTTGCACTCATTTACTCTAACATATTATGTACTAAAAAATTGTGCGTCACAGCACTCGATGCCTATATTCATCGAAACGCACTTTGTGCTAAAATATGCGCAATTACTGGCCGCATATAACGAACGACGTACAACGTCAAATTTTCTGACAATATTACGAACAATTTAATCGCGCCGAAAGAATGCAACCTCTTCGGAACCACCAACGACGGCGTTCAGCTCGCGAAAATTGCTACGATCGGCTAATTAAAAAGAGCGGCACGGGACGCAATCAATACCGGTCGCTCGTGTCGGCCATCTTGGATATTAGCCACGAAACGATGGCGTGCCCCCCGCCTCGAAATGGATTTAACATGCATATTTATCAGAGTCTTTACTCGAATCACCCCGTAAAGCCCACACACAATGTTTCCGAACCGAACGACATCGAGATTACTGAAAAATTATTCACGGTCCGACAAAAAGAACCGAAAACAAAACTAAATAACGCGCGGTAACCTTGCGGGGCCGGGTCTCCCCCCGGCACTGTCACCGGCCCCCCCTCACCCCCTCCGCCGTTCGATCGTAATTGAATGATCGATTCAATCATCCCCGGTGGATCGTTAAGAGGAAACGGCGCGGGATCGGGTTAAATTCAATGAAACGGCGGTCCTCGCCGGGAACGAATTTAAAATTTAAATGGAACACCCGTTACAGCCGAGTGTCACGCGCCGCCTCTGCGGAATTCACTTTTCCCGTAAGCGGCCGGTCTAAAGACCGTTAAGTGCGTCTAATTCGACTCGTTTTCGGTGGAACGATCGGCTTTACGACCGCCATCGGGCCGTGATTCCTCTCTCGGCGTCTCGCGTGAATCGGCGACGGCATCGGCCCCCCGAGATAATTTCCCGCGCGACACCCGAGAGACCGTGCGCGCGCGCGCGCGCGCGCGCGTTGACCAAGGAAACCGTGCAAACCCATGAAATTATGCAAATGCGCGGCCGGCCGCCGCTGCCGCTGCTGCAAGGTGTTTGGATAATTGCGTGCACCGTCGGCCCCGCGCAGCCCTTACTTAAAATCACATCAGCGCTGCGCTCGGGACCGCCGACCACCGTTCCCTCTCTTTTCGTCTTTTCCAACGGGCCGAGGACTCTCTTTCTCTCGATCAGTGTCACCGCCCCATAACGCACACACATCTTCCCCCGTGTTTATTACGCTTTTTCTTCTCCTCCTCGCACTGGTATCCCTAATTGCGATGGGCAGAGGGTAACAACCACCCCTCCCCTCCCCCTTCCGCCTGGTAAACACATATCTCTCCGCGCGGCGTTTCTTCGAATGACTTTCTTCGTTCGGTCGAATACCTCGCGCGTTCGATCGGGTAATGACTTTTCGGTTATAGCCTTCGAGCGGCGATCAGGCTTCATTTAAACCTTCGATTTCGGAGATTCCCTTCGATTGAACCGGCAATTCGAGGCTATTCGAATATCGAGATTTATATACAGTGCTTCGCAAATGTACAATATATAGATGGTAGAGGAACTTTGAATTCTGTGGCATGCGTTTAACCCTTTGCAATCGAGTGGTGACTCTGCTGGCACCACTAAAATTATTCTATTACGTTGAAAAATAATTTTTGTAACAATAAGGTTTAGATTGAAAAAATGATCAAGCAGTAAAACTGTTGGCAGGAAGTCACAAGAATAAATTTTGTATGCATAAAAATTTATTTTGTTATATAGAATGGAAATACCACGAACCAGAAAAATTATTTCAGATTTACAGTTAAGATGGCTCCGAGTGCAAAGGGTTAACTCTTGCCACCTCCGAATCATTGTGGAAATTAGCTACCAGCTTCTTAGCGCTATTTTCTTGTTGAAACGAGCACTTTTTAACTAAAATTGATTTAGTACACTAAGCTAAGATAGTTAGTACACTAAACTAATATATTTAGTATACTACTAAATAATACATATTTAATACAATTTTGGAACCAAGTAATGTATTATAATGATGTGAAACTTATAAAAATTCATTGACATCGAGAAGTACAACAAAATTGTAAAAGAATCAATATTTTGTATAATTTCGTACAGTGTAATAAACTTTGAGAAACACTCCCCAACCTGAATTGCAGACTGATTTGTGCATGTTTTATAATAATAACTAGCTTGACGTAGTTTTTCTATATATCTTAGTAATTTCACCATATTTTGATTTGTTTTCTTAGCGTCATTTCAAGAGAGAACTTCAGAGAAACAAGTATTTTTTAACACTTAGAAGACCGCGTGCGATGAACCGAAGAATTTGCATACAAATAGCAGTATTTTATTCAGTTAAATGAAAATGCCGAAGCAAGTCTATAAGGCATCGATTACATTTTTGATATTCATATACTATGTAAATCATAATAAATTTACGAAATTACGATATTAATTGGCGCATAATATTCTCTGTTCAGTTGTCGAACAACTTAATTTCTCACCGTTGGGTTGGCTAAGTGTTAAAAAGGTTTGTTGAAGTAAGTGAATTTTTTGTAATAACTAATAAAAGTTAATGTCCCCTGATAGGAGACATTCGAGTGATATGTTAGAATTACTATGTCCCCTGAGAGGGCGGATTGCAAAGGGTTAAATGTTCCGTTCGAATACTTTTGTCAGCCACTTCTGCCACTTATTTACAATAAATATACTGTAAAAACAATATATGTCGTTGAATTATTTTTTGCTTTTGTTTACGTAATCTTTAGATTCGTCTCTTGTTATCTGTGTAATATGATTTCAGATTCTTCAGCTTAACCCTCTATAGTCCGAATTTTTTCTCTTGGTTTCTATCTGCAGACAACTTGCAATTTACTTCAATATGTCAGGTTGATGGAACTGACGACCATTAATATTGTTATCGGTTGTCTCAGAGACCTTATATAATTAAAACGTATGCGTCGTCTTACTAAGAAAACTAATATTATTCAATAAAACATCGATACATTGTCATGTAGTTTCGACGATACTGGCTTATATATTTATAACAAATTTAGAACTGAAGAATTGATTTCCACCGTAAGAATAATAGGTTTTAATAAGTTCGTTTCGTTGTTATACATACGAAAATTAATAATTACATATATAATACATCCAGTTTAGTAAACTACCAAATAACCAGGGTGAAAATTATGAATTTTATAATAAAGTAATAAATAACTAATTAGTAGGTAACCATAGGTAATAAATAATTAACATAGCAATGTAATACTGTTGAAAATGATCAAACATCAAAATATCTATTTTGCAAATACGGGAAGATCGCGTGGCATGAAAAAATGTTGAAAAATCGTTCCCTCCGCTGTTATCGTTTCTCGGATGAACCTAACTTCGAGGAAGGCTGTTATCCAGCGCGACACTCACCTTTGTTTTGCTGCCTCCGATGCTTCCGGGTCGGATGCTCCCCGTCTCGTAGAATCTCGTCAGGATTTTCGAGACACAACCATGGGAAACGAGAAGCTGCCGCGAGATATCGCAAGGTCTAACGCCGACCAATGCGAGCTGCACGATCCTTTGTCGAACGCAGTCGGGCAATGGTCTCCCGTTAACAAAGACACCGCCCAATTGATTCACTCCCGCTTGGCCTGCAACAATAGATAAACGATTCAATGCTCTCCTCTCTTCCCAGACTTTTCGTTCATTTTCTTCGTTGCTCGCGCGACGATACGTGGCAGCCTTACTCTTGTAGTAACATTCTTTTCGAAAACTGTATCTCGCTAACTACACTGTTACAATCGATGGGGATCAACAATGTTTATCAGTTTTTCTTTAACTTCTCAGGTACAACGCGCTATTATGATGGCTTTCGCGGATGTTTCTTGCTTTACTCAATTATGTTAGGTCCTTGAATAAGTTCTCGCTGTTTT
Organism: Augochlora pura; assembly: GCF_028453695.1. Classification (NCBI taxonomy): domain Eukaryota; kingdom Metazoa; phylum Arthropoda; class Insecta; order Hymenoptera; family Halictidae; genus Augochlora; species Augochlora pura. Next base: position 635,403 of record NC_135772.1, read on the forward strand.
CTTCCCAAAATAAAAGTTTTATTTCAAATATAACCTTCAAAATCAGTTCGCTCAAAGTATTGCCCATTACTAGAGACCACTTTCTCCCATCTTTCTGCTAGTAAAAGAATTCCGCGACTACTTTTGCAACGTCAAAATTAAGCACTAGTTCATTCAATATCAATTAACAATAAAACTATACAAATTATCTAAATAAAACTTATGTTTGTAGAATCTAAACTAAGTGTTCTGACTTATTAAAAAAACGTATAAATTCATTGATTCAACAAACAGTAAAGATACGGAGTAAAAATTTCTCAAATACGATGGTGTCCGAATATTAATGCGGGCCCACTGTATACAGGGTGGGGCCGAAACTATTGCCACCTCAAATATCTTCGAAACTATAAGTTTCACAGAAATATTTGCTGAAACAAAATTGCACAGTGCGAAGGGGGACATCCGGTGGCGATAATAGTTTTTTTGCAGGTGGAGGTACTTTGGACATTTGAAGGTCACCTTCATTTTTTTAATGGATCGGTCTGTTTTTGCTTCTGTATCATGATAGAGGATCTTGAAACGAGTTCAACGACCTATTACACAAGGTCATTGAAAGAAAAAAAAATAAGAAAATAAAAAAAAATAAAAAATTATTGTAGCCTGTGCGTCAATAAGTTCTGGCGGTGTAAGACTTACAAGTCAATCAATCGTAAAAAGAATCCAATGTTGCATTGATAGTCATGGTCATCATTTCGAACACCTACTATAAACTTATGTTCTATTTACTACCAAAACCGTAAGTATTACCGCCTTTCTCTACTTTCTATGACCTTCAATGACCTTGTGTAATAGGTCGTTGAACTCGTTTTAAGATCCTCTATCATGATATGGAAGCAAAAATAGACCGATCCATTTAAAAAAATGAAGGTGACTTTCAAATGTCCGAAGTGCCTCCACCTGCAAAACAACTATTATCGCCACCGGATGTCCCCCTTCGTACTGTGCAATTTTGTTTCAGCAAATATTTCTGTGAAACTTATAGTTTCGAAGATATTTGAGGTGGCAATAGTTTCGGCCCCGCCCTGTATAGTGTACGCAAACTGCTTACTTTTGTCGCTGATAACCCATGCTGGGTTTCAGCAGCGTAAACAAGTAAAAAGAAGCGCGTCGGAGTGAGGTTTCGGGCAACCGGCGCGAGACGACGTCGGACGATGCCTAAATGAAATCATTAGGCCGAGTTAGGTAGGAGGATTGGCGTTACCGTTAAAATGCAGGTGGTTTAGTCCTGCCGGTTAGGTTTCGGGTGCCCCATCGGAATAGTAATAATCTGCTAATAGTGCGTATATACGATTTTGGGGAGGAGCGGCGGGGCAGATGGTTTCCCCGTTCCCTCTAATAATCGCTGACAAGTCGGGGATGTGTCCTCGACGGAGAGCGGCAGCGGCAGCCCGGCTGACATTCTTGCGTGCGCCCTCCCTTTTTGGAAAACGAAGACGTGTAATCATCTTCTATTTCGTCGCGCCGCGCCGCGCCGCCGGATGTCGACCGGCCGGCTTGTCACAGAAAACGAACGAGGATCGCTCGTTCAACTCGGTTTCAACTAATTTTCGGACGCTTCTCTCGTTTGCCACCGATTACAGCTTTTACCAATTTTTCACGCACTCGACGAAACGTAACATTATCAGCCGCTCTTTGGACTGTCTTTTTCTCTGTTACCACTGCCCTGTCCGACATTTCCCACGTATTTAAAGTTGCTACATACTTGTTGGGTAGCTACACTCTGGTTAACGTGGCTCGAGCGACCGGAATCTGGACGGCGTTTATGCAGGGTGCCGATTAACATTTTGTCACTTTTCTGTATTAAATAGACCGTGGATCCTTGCGCATAATATTGTCTCAGTATGCGTCATTTTACAGAAATTTTAATTAAAGAGAAGCTGTTTATGTTCACATTAAATCTACTAACGTAAGGCTAATGATCGGTTTTACTCAGTTTTGATCTTATAACAGTTGAAATTATAACACTGCTTCTATTTAACAATTAAAAGTTACAAGATAAATTATATCTTGTTATTAGTCGCTTCTAGAGCTTCGGTATATTTAGTGTTAATTAAATTATCATTTATTGTAGACAGAAAATGGGAAAAAATAAGATCTTGTTAATTGAGATACGGTTCCTTGAATATTTAAAATCTGTATATTACGTCGACGCATGAAAATTTATAGTTTACCGATAACTTCTCAGAATTTAATCATCATTAATTTAACCATCTTCTGTTTAAAATTATTATATTTTTCACAGTTCACGAGGTCGTGTTATAGGTTCTGTTTTTCGAAACACAAGCCTCTATATATCTAGGATTTAACCATTTAACCTCGAATAAATCTCAACTGTAAATTTAAAATAAATTTTTTGACTCATATTATACTTCCATAACATAAAAAAGTGCATTTTATGCACATGAAATTAATTCTTATAACCAACATCAACAAATAAACTTTAAAAAACATTTTAAACGTAAATTCTGTTACTATAAAAATTATTGTGGAACGTGATCGACAATTTAGTGTTGCCCCAGAGTCGTCGCTTTAATACAAAGGGTTAATAATAACCGTTTAGTATTACGATACTTGGCAACCAAACTGTGTCTCGAATATCTCGGTATTTCGAAACGCTGTGAAACGAGCCTGAAAGAGAAACACCGTTCACGATAATATGCGAGTTAGAAAGAAGGCGAAATAAAGTTATTTCGTGAAGGAGTTAATTTTATTTAACGAGACCGCGAGCAGCTGTCGTCGAGCCGTGGAGTTCCAAGGGATCCGAGAGAGATCCGAAAGATCGACGGGTCGATTTATCGACGAAACGAGACTCCTCTGTGCTGCGACGGCACCGGTTTTAGTAGTCGAACTCTCAACGAATCCTCTTTCATCTTCGGCTGACACTTTTAGCCGTCGATAAATTCGTAGGTTTAATGGAGCTTTTCGTCAGAAAGTTCGGCAATTTATGATGAAAGGAACGACGCGCCGATTGACTTCAAAATGAACCGTGCAACAACTTCGATTTAGACGTTCGCGAGATTTCGAATTCGTGAAGTTTAGAATTCGTGAGCTACTTTTTCTCAGCGAAACCAACGACAGATAATGATGATGGATCTTTTAGTTCCAGCTCTTTGGTCTTCGAATAGACTTTCATTAGGACACGTATAAATGGTATATCTTAACCTAGATAGCTTGCATTAGGTTGCAGATTATTACAGCTTCTACTTATACCAGTTGTATCTATTTTACCGTAACCTATCGCTCTCTAGTCTCTTTTGCTTTCCAACTCTAGCCTCTTTTTTCTATTTTCTTTAGTTTATTTATGGCGTTTAGAATAACCTCGTCATCTAGGATCCTGTTCAGACTCGAGTAACATCGATGTATTATAGTAATTGTTTAATAGTTGTGTTGAATATGAAAGAAAATGAAGAAGAAAACGAAAGAAATGCATTTTTTTTTTAAATGAATACGGAAGAAAATGAAGTAGAAAACGAAAGAAATGCATTTTTTAAATTTTCACCATAGGCTCAGATATAAAAATTAAAACGCAATAATTCTTTCACATTATTTGTACCTCAAATAATAGTAAAATTAAAAGAAAATTTTTTTAATCATTATACAGTAAACTAGTCCCTCTAAAATTAACAAAAAAATTCAAGTCACTTAATTTAAAAAAAAGTTTAACTTATTTCCAAAATGGCTGCTCAATTTTGCTCATCGCAACATTTCGATTATTACAGCAACATTTCGATTATTACAGCAACATTTTCGATTATAAAAATATTCGTCGTAATATAAAAATCATCAACATATAATTGAAACGTTCTATCATCTGTCAAGTAGCCTCAATTAGAGAAGAACCTGTATAATTTATCGACAAGTTCGGACGTCGCTTTAATAGGCACAGTAATTGACACACTTACCCTATTGACACAAGAGCTCGGAACAGAGTTGAGCTTCGACAGATAACTTGTTCAAAATAACGGTGCAACTGCATCTCAACGAACGTTGAACATCATCGGGAGACTAAATGTCACAATAAAAAAAAAGAAAAAGAAAAAAAAAGTCCCGCAAAATCCAAAGAGAATGTTGTCGCGATGGAATTGCGGGTCGAGCGGGTCCGGCGGATTCCGTCTGAAATAAGCATCGTATTTCAATTTAACGCGCAACTCACCGCCGATAATCACCGTGTTCCCGAAGGTCCTCTATCGAGAGCCGCGGCGAGCCGAATGCTTCAATTACCGTGGTGGTCTCGCGGCATTCCGCCACGCGCGCGTCTTAGACGCGGCGACGCGACGCGGAGGATTCCCTAGGCGGACGGCGGCCGTAAACCCTCGGATTCCGTAATAATTATGCCGTTAAGTAATCGTTGGCTACCGAAACGACACGAGAATTAGGGAGTTCTCGCGGCTGGTAAGCCACCGGCAGGATTTATGGGCGAGTTAGCATCGTCCCCCGGTGGCCGAGATCGGGGCTCCTTCTTCCCCCACGGAAGCCGACCGGCTTCCTCCTCCGAGGGACCGAGTCCGGCCGAATATGGCGTAACTCAAGTTTTATTTCCGTGGCCCTCGGCAGCTCGCGCGATTCTCAACGGCCGGTTGTAAAATCGGTGATCGATTGACGTTTTTATTTCGAGCATTACCGATTTTACGATTCCCGTGGCCGCGACGCGACGCGACGCCGCGCCGGGCGAATTTTTTCAAGAAACTTTGCGTTATTAGGTTTTTATCGCGCGCCGGCTACGTTTTACGGTGCGCGGTGGATAAAGTTCGATGATCGAAAGCGGCTTGCCGAGACCTCGACGGATTTATTGGATGGAGAGAGAGATAACTGGGGAAAAGAAATCCGCGATTGGCGCTGCGACTCGGATGCGGAATCGATCGGAAAGTAGAGTTCTACTAATCGGGTTAGTTGTTGGAATTATTATAATTATTAGGACCTTGAATAAGTTCTCGCTGTTTTCTTCCCAAATTAAAAGTTTTATCTAAAATATAACGTTCGAAATCAGTTCACTCAAACTATTGCCCATTGCTAGAGACCACTTTCTCCCATCTATCTGCCAGTAAAAGAATTCCGCCGAGGAAAAACAATTCGTCTTTTGAGGCAATACACAAATCGATAAATTTTTTTAGTTTCTTCGTAAGAATGGAATAAGAATGAAACAAACAGCGAGTGGAGTAGAACTTCCTATTTAAGCGTTTCCAGGTAGGTCTTCACTGGTTTTGCAACATGATAATACAATAAAATATGTCTAAAATGCGCTTCTTGTCTTTCCATCTTGAAACAGTGATAAAAAGGAAACTAAATAACTAGTCGATACAATTTTCTTATTAAATTGAAGATGGAAGTCCAGACAGTAAGAAAACAATATAACTTAATTACTTTGATCACGTTGATAAAACAAAAGAATTTGGTAACACCATCTATTAACAAAATCCGCAATCACTTAATTGCCAACCCAATACAAAAAAAAAATGGTATAGCAAGCGGTTAACGCTAATTGTACATAGTTTTCAAAGTGATTCGTTTGTGTTCCCTAATACAAGTTACCGTATTGAATTTATTTAAATTTCTTTCTAACAATTATATTAATCCTTCGCAGCTTGAAGCTATTTAATTAGAAATCTGAATTAATTTTTCTGTCTTATAGCATTTTCATTTTATATAACAAAATTCATTCCAAGCATATGAAATTCAGTCTCGTAACTCATAGAACAATTAGACTTTTAATATTTTTTTTTTAAGTCTAAACTTTGATAATATAAAAATAACCTTGGAACACGATATATGAATTGTAGTGGTGCCTCAGAGTCATCGACCAAATGAAAAGGGTTGGTATATGTCGGGATGAATAATCGAACGTTTTCCGTTGGGGTGTAGTGAAATAAACATAATAAATAAATACAATAAGCACAAACCGTATATTACTTTCTCGAATTACCGAATAAACAGATCGATTAATCAACAAAAACTATCGAAGAAATAACGACTATACTAATAAATAATTCTTCGATTAAAGTGCTCGATTAAAAGAACACCATTCTCACAATTGAACCGTTCAGTGCACACATCGATTAACTCCACTTTTTGAAAAATCTTAAATTTATGTGCCAAAGCACTTGGTATAGTCGTAACTTTTTATATTTATAATAACTTTCCTGAATAATAAAGATTAATACCATTAAACGACAAAATTTTTTTGGCCATTGAAAAATAAGTAATTTATTTCAGAAGCCATTTTGATTAACTCAATACTCTAATGTAATCGTTGTTTTGTTGCCATGCATCAATGCTGTTTTTTTAAACAGCCGAAGATGCTTCCCCCTCTCAATAATACTGGTAATAAAATCGCATCGGCAAACAGGTAAAAAAAATGTTTGTTTGGCCAGAAACTGAAGGATCAATCACTAACAGAAAAGTAACCGTCACAGGGTTTCCAGTATAAATTGGCTTAAAATACGCTGGATAAAGTTAGAAAGGTCCAAACCCCATCTCATACAATACAAATGTGATTATAATGAAGATACAGAATTTAAAGCTATTAATTTAAGAAATTCTGTATTAGGTAGACCGCAAAGTTTGAAAAATATAGATCAGTCTTTATTATATCCTAAAGGTAGAACTGTGACAAGGGAAAAATGGAGAGACATGATTGACCTGCTAAAATACATTCCTTCTGTTGAACATGATTACTATAAAAACGTGACAACAAATCGAAATGACGAATCCTCACATACAGATGATGAAGAAGACATTATTTGTAATATTCCTGATGAATTAATCACAAATAATATATTATAACAGAACTGTCAACATTCATTTTTATGGAAAGCTGTAATCAAAATATATAATAACTAACTTTTTCTATAATAAAGAACTTAAAAATTTAAAGACTGAATTTAACTTTACTGCTTTTTTCAGTTGCCAAATTGATTAACTCCACCAGTCACATAAAAACTGTAACATTACTGACGATTATTTTTTGGCTATTCTTTCTTGTTAATTTTATACACCGTTAAATGAAAGCTACATCTGTATTTATGCATTCTACATTATATACGTGAATCTATATTATAACAAGAATTTTAAAAAACTATGTACATCGTTTCATCGCGTTTCTCGACTTTTTGTTTTATGGAGTTAATCGATGTGTGCACTGAACGGCACAATTGTCTTAAATAAATATTTATTCCAAGCAATCCGCATAATTTTCAGAACGTCTGCATTACGCTCATCCATTCCCCCTAAATTTGATCTGATTTTACAAGATAATAATACAAGGAAGACCTGTAAGAATGTCTGGTGGAAGACGCGGCAGCGGTCCACCGATCGTATCAATGGCAGCGATCGGGTCGCTCGTTAGCGGATTTAGAGCAAAAGCGTTCGTCGATTCTCACGGTCGCGTCGCGTCGGACGACCGGGCCCGCGGGTACGAAATGCGAGAGGAACGAGAAATTAGTGGCAATAAGAGAAACACGTCCCGCGTCGCTCGTCGCCGGGTGATTTAATGGCGCGCGCGGCCCGGGCAACGGCGGCGACAAACTTTTCGGCACGTTATTACGCAGAAATTACACGGAAAAGGGGAGAAATCCTCGCGTGTCGATCCCTCGTTACTCATCGCCGATATCCGACAGCGCGAGCAACGATTTATTCGGGTTTATCGGGCGATTATTACTTCGCCTCCTTAAAAATCCCGTCGGCCGGGTTTCGCCCCGATTCGCACGCGGGGTCCCACACCCCGTTACCTTCGGAGCCGCGTCTGTCTCTCTCTCTCTCTCCCTCTCTCTCCCTCTCTCTCCCTCTCTCTCTCTCTCTCTCTCTCTCTCTCTCTCTCTCTCGCCGCACGGTGTGCACAGAGAGTTCTTGCCCCCCTTTAATTTCGGGGACCGAGTTACACGGAGGAGGACCCAAACGAGCAGAGAGTGAGAGAGAGAGAGAGAGAGAGCGTGTCTCGCTTCCTGTTTTCGGCGCGGCGAGGATCGGCCCCCCGAAAATTACACGCGGCCGCAGAAAAGCTGACAGAGCGACGCGGCCGTCGGGCCAAATTATTATTACGGCAAAAACGAAGCAGGAAGCTGTCCCCTTATCTTTTATAAAAATCTGCCAGTTGAGACACGAAATTACGCGAATAAATGTCGGATTGCCGCGTGTACCCGGCGAGAACCACGCTGCCCGAACCTCTGCGAATTCATCGACCGTGAAGATCGCTCGGCAACACGCGCGGTGGAGCTCGCGAAGAGAAAAACCGGACGACGATTCGTGCGGTCGATTGGGGGCACACGATTGGGAGTTCGCGTTTGTTCGGCTTCGATTGTCATCTGCGGTGTGATTGAAAATATCGTGCTCGACGGGTGTCCTTCGGAATGAAAGCAGAAGCTTTGGGACAAAGCGGAGTGGGTATCTGGTAGAGGTAGCGCTTAACCCTTTGTAGTCGAGTGCTGACTCTAAGGCACTGTTAGAATTCTTCTATTTCCTTTCAAAACTATAGAAATATAATATGAATAAGAATAATAGATATAGTAAGACTAAAAATAATAAATATAATAAGAATAAAGTTTAGTATTATAAAAATTATTAAAAGTGTAATTGTTGGTACAAGCCGCAAGAATTAATTTTGGTATGTATAAAACGCACTTTGTTGTATAAAATGGAAATGATGATGTAGGAAAGAAGAATTATTTTAGATTTACAGTTATAATATTAATACCTCAAGGAAATTAATTGGATGGTAGTATGACCGAAAAGTGTTTTATATTTAAAGGAAACAATGTAAATCAGTAACTTATAGAAAATATTTTTCTACAATGTTTCTAATTATTGGCATAGAAAATTAGTGTCTTATGTTATTAATAACTTCAGTCACTTATAAATAACGTAAGTATCTTGTGTTATCAATAAAGGTACATGATATTATAAAAAAAGCTAAAGAACCAAAATCTGTTATTAGTCACACTGTTAGTTGCAATACTATTATTCTAAATACTATTTTGTGAAATTTAACTATTTAATGAAATACTTGTTTCACAATACTGTTTATATGTAACTATTGTATTATATATAATTGTTATATAGTTTTATATAATAGTCATGTAACTATTCTATATTTATAGTGGTTAATTATATGTAACTATTATATAGTTATATAATAATAATATGATATATAGCATAACACAACTATTATATACTTATATGTAACTATATAACTATTATGTGTATATAATTATACTCATGAGAAAATAAAAATATTTAAATTCTATTTCCTACTTTTACATTTACTATTTCTCTCAGCTCTGGATATTAAATAACATTAAGACGTTGTCCTGTCTCTCAAGAACTATAATAATCAATTCAATAAAATTCTACAAAATAATTCTTCTCTTCTGCGAAGTAATTTTAAAGAAAGCGAAGTCGAAAATAAGAAAATACGTCGTCGAGAAACGAACTAGAACGATCTACGAGCATTGTTCCATTTAATTATAGAACTCTGAAAAATCGTAGAACGCTTAAACTATTTGCACTTATACAAAACTCACGGAATGATAATTTTTCGGTAGCAAAAACGAAGCAAGCCTGGCCATTAAGTTCGTTAAAACGTCGAACATTCGTTAATTATAGACGAGAAAGAAATTAATTTTGAAGTCGTCGACGCGAACGGCTCCGTGGGAAGATCGGTTTTTGTTTATTCCGTTACCGACTTGGAATTTCGTAGATCCGCGACGCCGGGGATTCATTAATAATCCGTTCTTAACAAAATTAACGGCGTTTTAATTGTAATTTATGGTAATCGTGTGAACGCCTGATTGGGCTTTCGTTCGTTCTTATCAGGTAATTCACGAGAGTTTGGTGTCGCAGAGCCGCATCGGCGAGACTGTCGAACGGCGCCTCGTAAATCCCATTTTCGTTAAATTGCCGGCCATATTGAACGATTCGACGAGGACTCGACCTTCGAACTTTTCTTCGCCTCGGCGACGGAGACGCTACAAACGTGACTCTTTTTAACCCGTTAGGCGCGCACGACGTGTATACGCGTCGCAAGGAAACGGCAATTTTACATCTTATAATAATATAATAGTAATATAATAATATAATAATATAATAATATCTCCTACGATTTATGTGAAAATGATTATAGGTTTTATGATTCTTATGGTTTTCTGATATTTAAATTTTTCTTATCGGAGAACGGTTCTGTGTTGGCGCGTAGAAGGATCAACCCTTTGCACTCGAAGCCATTTTAACTGTAAATCTAAAATAATTTTTCCGGCTTATAATATCTACATTTTACGTGACAAAGTGCACTTTACGCATATAAAATCGATTCCTGCGATTTATACCAATGTTTCCACTTTTAACAATATTTGAAATCTACGCTTTGTTAGGATACAAATTATTTTGAAACTTCAGCGGTGCCTCAGAGTCACGAGAAGAGAATGAAAGAGAAATGCGCTTTAACCAATCTGTAATTCTAGTGCTAACGCTAACATTTAGCAAATATAATTATGGTATAGTTCTTAAGATCTGATGCGACTTTAATTACGGACGGGAGCGCGAATAGCTAAATTCACTTACAACATCTGCGATCGTGAATTGTAAAATAAATTATAGATCATTTCGGTTCCTCGGTGCGGGCAATTAACGTTGATCAGTACTTAATTTCCCGTCAGTTAAAGTGGTTAGGGGGAAAGTAAATTTTTTAAATAAGCAAAAATATATTTGCTATAAACAAAGCAGAAATATATCTGCTAAGAGGTAGAAATATTTGCAGGCACTATTTCTGACAAATTGAAACAATTGCTTATAACAATTAAAACTAAGATTCGATCTGGAAGTGATGTTGAAAAAACTGAAATATTATGTAGTCTTGGTAAAGTACACGGTAGACGTTGAAATATAACAAATTAAACTTTATTCTGGATAATAATTAGTTTTACTTCATAGTAGAAGTAAGAATATACAAAATTAAAGATTATTGTTGATAGTAATTAATTTTACTTGACAGTAGAAGATAAAATATAGCAAATTAAACTTTGTTCTCGATAATAATTAATTTGACTTCACAGTAGTAGTTAAAATATACTAAATTAAACTTTCCTCTTGGCAATAAGTAATATTACTTGACAGTAGAAGATACAAATGGCAAACCAAACTTTATTCTTAATAATAATTAATTTGACTTCACAAATACTTGATTCTGCGACAATTAGACCGTGACTGACTAATTTAATAATAAGATCACACTACAAAATTCGTCTTTTATATAATTCATGGCTTGCTGGTGCATTTTAGTTGCATTATAGCGACAATTTACATCGAAGTATTGAATTAATCAAAGAGATCTCTGAAATAAATCATTCATTAATTCGTAGCCGAAAAATGTTAGAAATTAACTAGAAATTCTTACATTAATGCTTTGACACTTAAATTGAAGATTTTTCAAAAAGCGAAGTTAATGAACTTATACAATGAACTTATTCAGTTAAGAGAAATATAAAGAAAAGTATATTTATCGAAACAATAATTTTTCCATACATTCATCGTTCCTGATAAATATATATTAACCGTAAAAAATAGAGTTTCGAACAATTAATACAAATTTGAACGTATAAAATATATATATATTTTATATAACTATGCCAACGCTTTATGAAAAATTACATTTTTCGCGTGGTCCCTGGCACCGGCGCGGCGCTGCATACCGACACGTGGCCCATCAAATCACGAAGATAAAGAAAGAGGTTAGGGGCAGGACTGCAAGGGTGTATCTCCGGCCACATAATAATGGTCAGCTTAGAATTAGCGAACTAATGCGAGCGAACGGCGATCCCTATCGCGTTTGCCATTTAGGCCCTAACCAAACTATACACCTGCCTACCTGTAATCACGGCCGCGCGTCTACGCTAACAGATTTTCGTTTCCACCCTCCCTCCCTCCCCCCGCCGCCGCCGCCGCCGCCATCCCGGCCTTTCTCTTCGCCGATGCACAAAGGACACGCGATGCAACCGGGGGAATCGATCACGAATCGCGAACGGTAAGCGCAATCCAAACATGCGATCGATATATTAATTCGCTTATTAATCAATTAACCCTCTCGCCCCGACGGGCGCATATATGTATGTATACCACCTCGAAGAATGACCATTCATACATTTGTTTATATATACTTTTGTTCCATCGTTACGTCAACAAACAGTTAACTATAATATTAACTATAAAATTATTCCATTTTATTCCCAAATAATTTTTGCAACAATAAGGTTTAGGATTTAAAAAATTGTCAAGTAACAAAACTGTTGGTAGGAGTCACAAGAATAAATTTTGTATGCATAAAAATTTATTTTGTTAAATAGAATGGTAATACCACGAACCAGGAAAATTATTTCGAATTTACAGTTAAAATGGCTTCGAGTGCAAAGGGTTAAAAAAAAATAAATTGTGATTATAAACTTTTACATTTTAGAAAATAAAGTGATATCACTAATCATAATAAATTATCATTGTAAAATTTAGAGAACGAGAAACGACTTCTACTTCGTAGCATTCCGTTCCGCAGTGTCAACTACTCGGTAATGCGTTCCGTAGCGAAAGGGTTAATGTTCCCTTGGACGCGCATAAAATGCACGGGGGTAATTACAACATTATCTCGAGCGCTACAAGAGAACAAATATATAATAAATAAGATCGGCTAGTAATGTGATAATAAATAAATATAAAATCGTATAGAAAAAAATATATAACAATAAGTAAATAAGTAAAGAATAAATGAATAAATAAGCGTACATGAGGAATGCGAATATATATTTAATATAGAAAATATATATATATATACATATAATATAAATATAAAAATATTAAATATTAAATATAATAATATATAAAAAATAAATAAATAAATAAATATATAAATAAATAATTAGGACATGTATAATCTCGGCACAGGTGTCCGAAGGCGTGTCTCGGTTTCACAGCGAATTGGTCGTGTTAATGGACGGAATTTTCTGCTTATTTCAGAGTTTTATGGATTTTCAAGGTGGTTCTGTGCGAGGATCGATCGATCGATCCTGCGATCGGTAATGATTTCGAACGGCCGCGATAAATATTTATCGTTGTTCGCGCGAGTCCTGAAAGTCCGCTTGTAAAAACGGACGGCCTCTCCTCGCCGTCGCTTGGTGTGATTGGTTGACGGAACAGAAATGGAACTCTCCAGGCATTCAGCAACTATTGTCGTTGGATCGCCTTTCGATTTTTAAACTTTGTCAGAATTTATATTCAGTGGGCTTGTCTTCGCCTTTTTATATTTAATTTACCGTTCTCTAGAAAATATATTTCATGCAGAAATATACGAAATAAACAATTTCATTGATTGCATAAAATTTCTTGTAATAAAATATAGAATTAAGATGTTTTTTGTAAAATGAGCAGAAGTAAATTGTTTGTCAGAAATGAATGTTTCTTTTTCCGCTTCGAATTTTGTCCATTTGTGACGAGAATGAATTAGTCTGATTTGTAAAGGATTAAAATATCGAGAGAATTTAAAGAGAAATTGAACGAACTTCAAAAGAATCAAAAAGAAATTAAGCGAAAAGAAAAATTTGAAGAACAATCAAATGAATGTAAAAAAGAACAAAAATTAAAAGAATATAGATAAGGATTTATTAGTCACAACGATTATTTAACCATCCAAAGTTTTAACCCTTTTTTCTAAATTTCTTCTAGTAACATATAGAATTGTTTCAGCATATCAGAATGTTAAACAATGAATAAGCAGAAGTACATTGTTTGTCAGAAAATAAACTTTCTTTTTCTTCTCTGAATATTTTTATTGAAATTGTGATGGATTGTGGATTTTGTGCAATTGTGACGAAAATTAATTTAGCAGATTTTCAAAGAATTAAAAGAAATATCGAGAAAATGTAAAGAGAAATTGAATTAATTTAAAGAGACTTAGAAAGGAATTAAACAAAAAAGAGAAGTTCAACTAATTTGAAGGAAAATTGAACGAATTTAAAGAGAATTGGAATAATTAAACAAATTAAAGGGAAAGCGAACGAATTTGAAGAGAAATTGAACAAATTCGAAGAGGAATTAAATAAATTTAAAGAAAAATAGGAAGAATATAATAAGAATTTATTAGTAACAATGCCTATTTAACCACATAACGTTTTATTCCCTGTTCATATTGCAATATATATACTTTTAAAACGCTATTGAAAAATGTGACATCGAAGACGTATCAATATTCTGTTGGAGGATACATTTCGTTAAATATATAACCTGAAAGGAATTTGTAATTTTGTCGAAACATGTGTTTCTTTAAAGTTGCGACATATGTCGGTAATGTGACAAGTAACAGCGCAACTAAATGCACAATTTCGTTTGAAGTATGTATTTCTTTAGAACGTAACGCCGCGAATGAGTTTACAATTTGTCGAAGGTTGTATCACATTAATGCGTGACATCACGCTCGAACCATAACTTAGTTAAATTAAAAATCTATAGCAAAAGCGGCTAAAGAACAATTTATTTATTATTAATTATTTATCGTTTATCGTCCAGAATTTATCATTTACAATTTATTATTGAGAATTTATCATTTACAATACATTATTGAGAATTTATCATTTAGAATTTATCAGTGAGAATTTACCATTTAGAATTTATCATTTAGAATTTACCATTTAGAATTTACCATTTAGAATTTACCATTTAGAATTTATCATTTAGAATTTATTATTTAGAATTTACCATTTAGAATTTATTATTTAGAATTTATCATTGAGAATTTACCATTTACAATTTATCATTAAGAATTTACCATTTAGAATTTATTATTTTGAATTTACCATTTAGAATTTATTATTTAGAATTTACCATTTAGAATTTATCATTTAGAATTTATCATTTTGAATATACCATTTAGAATTTATCAATTAGAATTTATCATTTATTATTTACTATTTAGAATTTACGAATTAGAATTTATCATTTAGTAATTACCATTTCGAATATATCATTTAGAATATATATCATTTATCATTATCATTTTATTTATTCATTCACGCAATTATACCAGAAACGCGAACAACACGAACATTAATAATTGTTAATATATACGTCGCTCCGTTTTCCGTTTCTCGCAATTACAAGGCCGAGAACATTAATTTCCCGCGAATAATCTGTCCATTAACAGTAAGAAACGAAAAAAGAGCAACGATCGGTTGTCCGTTGAAGAGTCGAAGCTCCGCGAGCGTAACGGGTCAAGTATTTCCGAGCGTGTAGTCGGACGGACGATCATCGTTCGGCACATTGTGCTACACGGGCGGACATTAGGCGAGGGAAAACGGTGAACGGAAGGCGAGGAGGGTATGATAGCACGGAGCGAGTGCACGGCGAAAGAGAGAGAGAGAGAGAGAAGGACAGCGCGATGTAATTAAAGTCGTTTAATAACAGGTCTATAGATCTTGGCTCTCGATCCGCCGTATAAAATTCTTCGTTAATTACTGTCAAACTGACTACCAAATCGTAATTTACCTGATGCCTCGAGCCAATCGAGCTCGGGAACGGATACTACACGCTCGCGAGGAAGGAGGGAAAATACGAGTTCGTCGCCGCGAATGGAACGAGAAGCAGCGACGGAGGACGAGAGAGAGGGGGAGGAGAAGCGAAGACGTAGAAGGGAAGAAAGAGAAAGATATATAAGAAGAGAGAGAGAGAGAGAGAAAGAGAGAAGAGAGAGGCAAAAAGAAGAAAGAAAGAAATAGAGAAAAATACTCGGTGAGAAAAGGATGGGGAAAAAGGAGACCGTAGTGATTTTAATTTTTACTGTCGATCGCACTGGACGACTCGTCTTCTGATCTCGCCGACGGTAGCTGACCTCGTGTTAAACGTCCGAGGAACGATAACGACGAGCCGCGCCGTTGCGTAAATCAAAAAGCCCGGGGGACTTGGTCGTTGAGAACTATCGGCGAACAGTGCCGCCGTATTAGTGCCGCTAATATCTCTGCTCGATAATAGTCCTAGCGCAGTCCTATCCTATTCGCGCACGGACGACGGGGCTCGTCTCTAATGGCTCGCCTTTAGGAAGTCATCCGAGGAACGCTTGATTGACCCCTCTCACGCCCACAGATAAGGCCCGCGCGAAGTCCCATTTCGAGTAGCCGCTAATTATTTCACACCTTGCACGATTAACAGTAAACCTGCCACGGTCGACGATACTAAACCCATCAAACGAACGGCTCGCCTTGAAATTATAATAACAATGAAGATGATTTCGTGGAATATTGCGGAAATTGCATTATTTCAGGAACTACTGTAATTAAAACTTTACAGAATCTAAATAAATTTGATTTCATTGCTATTATTAAAGAGTTTATTTATTGTTCGGTAGGCTCAGCGTTAATTATAATAAATCCTTTTCTTTATGTAAAGTTCTGTTTTTTTTAACACGTTAATCCTCTGCGATAATCATTTAAGTATTTGTTAATAAGATTGTAATGAATGGTCATTTTTTAAGGTAATTATGTAAAATATATAAATAAAGACACAGACTCTTTCCGTTGATTAATATCTATAAAATTGTAACTTGTATCACAGTGTAACGATTTTTATTTGAACTCAGTTTCGTATAACTCAATAATTATAGTGAAATTATCATTTCTGCAATGTTTTCTACGAGTTGCTAGTAGGTGTATGTCACAAAAATATTCCAAATAAAGCCATATCTTCAAAAAGTGTACATTTAATATTCGTCGCAAAAAGGAAGCAACAACAAATTATTATTTAAACCATGCAAATTGTGATGCAAATACTGTACATATATACATCCAGTTTTTTTCATAGTAATAAATTACAGATACAAATCCTATAGAAAATTTATGGGCAGAAATAGATAAAAGATTACACGAGCATGAAATTTTGAATAATAAAAATGCTAGAAAACAAAATTTTGGAAGTTTGGAATAGTATTGAACGAAATATCGTATTAAAACTGGTAGAAAGTATGCCAAATCGATTAAACGATATAATAAGGCATAAATGTGG
Source organism: Augochlora pura (assembly GCF_028453695.1). Lineage (NCBI taxonomy): Eukaryota > Metazoa > Arthropoda > Insecta > Hymenoptera > Halictidae > Augochlora > Augochlora pura. Next base: position 652,458 of record NC_135772.1, read on the forward strand.
TCCCACTAAATGCTAAAAAATTAATATAAAGTAAAAAAGCAAGTCTAATATGCAACTCGTACGAATACTTTTGTGGACTGTTGTTACATACTACGACGAGTAAAATCAACATATTTTTGTTATTAGTTAATCAATTTAGTTACAATTTGGTATAAATAAACTTTATACCTGTGTTCATTCGTAATAAAAAGTTGATTGCAAAATCTTATATGCGTCCATCGTTACAATTTTTTTGCTCGCTTAATTCGCATTTTCAGGGTTAAAAAATTGTTTGTTTCGATGCAATAACGTTTAAAATTACTTAATCCACACTCGCGGTAAACTAGACAAGTAATAGCTACTTTCTGACAGCAAAAAACATCGACACATCGGGTTTTCATTTTTTTTGACAATGTTGCAGGCGAGCAAACAATCTGAGAAAAATTGAGTACACGAGCGGTGATAGAACCTTATTAGGGAATTAATATAAAAGTTTTGCCTATTTTAGTTTTCGAGAAATCTTCAATTTTCCGATTTTGTTAGGGTTTTTCATTTTTCATAATCACAGCTTGCAACTTAAAAGTCTGAAAAAATTCTATAACATCCGGCTTGATGTCCAAAATAAGCCATATTTTTTTCAAAATTTTAGAAAGCCGCTAAAGGTGGAAAAATGCCGGAAAGCCGCGAAATCTAATTTACCCTGTAACTACCCTCACGGACAAGTTAAAATTTTGCACAGATGTGTTTTTATTGGTCAGCTATCGAACGGTATATGACTCATTGAAAAACCTTTAAAGGCAGTTTTGACAATCTTAATCGGCTATGCCCTTTCTCTTGTAAGCAATGAGGGTACGAATACTTATGGGACTGACTGTATACACGATCGAAAGCTTCTCGCAATAATCGACGACAGAGTGAATTGTTCTTACAGCACCGTAAAGGACGCAGATACGTGAAAATGGCGGAGGTGAGAACGGCGACGACAACAGTTGAGGAGAAGCGGTTCGAAACGGTTCCGCGGCGCGCGTTCGTCAATCGGTAACCAGTGCGGACTCACCTGTATGCGGCATATTGATCCAAGGATTTCCCCGATAACCTGGAACAGAAAGGGACGGCTCATTAACCAACCTAGATCATTGCGAAAATCGTCGGTCGATTCTGAAGCCTTGCGCACGCAATTATTTTGCGCGGCCGACGTCGGTGTTTAGAAGCATAACGATGCCCATATATTTCGCCGGTGTACACGCGGCCTCGCATGTGTGCGCCGCGGTTTACGGGAACACAGGCTTTACTGTTAATGAATTTAAATGTATTCAAAGGGCGCGCTTGACGCTTGACATGGCAACCCTTAAATATGCAACCGTACCGCGCGCGCGCGCGCGCGCCGGCAAAATATTACCCGGCACCCGAACACCGTGACTCTCATTCCGCGAAAAACTACGCAGCCGATTCCTCTCGCTCGCTCGGCTGTGTAACCCTTTCGCTCCTGCGCACACGCCCTCGAAGAATGATTATTTATATACGAAGAGCGTATATGTACGTTCATACCATGTATAATTGGTGGAATTTCAATATTTAATGGGCTTATATCAGTTACAGGATCCTGTATATATACTTTTATTCCGTACTTTTGTTAATTAACAAACAGTTGACTGTAATGCTTAATAAAATAAATTATGATTAGAATTAAAAAATGATATTAAAATGTATATTTTATTATCAGTAAAATGATATTACTAAATATAATAAATATCATTGCAAAATTTAGAGAACAATTGTAGCGAAAGGGTTAATACATTCCGTGCCACGTATACCACCGATGGTACATGCTTCCGTTTATTTAACGCGTTAAAACATAGTTTATAACAGATCTAGAATTAAAGAATTCATTTTCACCGCAAGAACGGATCGTAATGAGTCTATTTTGATATTATATATACGATAAATAATAATTACAGATAGTATAGTACAGTTTTAGTAAAATAATAAATTACTAGAATAAAGAGTCGGCACGGAACATAACCTAAACATAGCCCCTTGCACTACAATCCCTTTCACGTTGCGTTGATCACCACTTGTTTGTTGTTAATATTTTCCTTAATAAGACCAGACAATACTTGTTCTTTTTTTATTGTCCTCATGTACGTTTATTTCTAGACTTTGATAACAGAAGAACTAAATTTCACTTCGATTCAAAATAAACGAATAATATTCGTTTTTAGTAGATCTTGTTTGTATCGCGAGTCTATTATAGTGCAAGGGGTTAATCGCCCTCCCGTTCGCCGCCATCTTGATCGATACAACCCGGTTTTGTTCGCGCGATCGATCTTGTCCGGCCGCGATTTTTTGTTTATTATTAACGCAGTTGCAACTTCCAAGAGGAAATTATTGCGCGACGTGTTTTACAAAGGTTTTCTTGTAACAATAGGTTAGATTCTTTTCGAAAAGGAGTAAACGATGTCGCATGTATTGCCGTAGGTTTACAAAGGGCCCGGATTCAATGAGTTATCAACGGTTGTCTGACGAAAATCACGGGGGCGTGCATAACCGAGTGGAAACCAGTCGCCGAAGAGCTGCCAATAAATTCATTTGCCGCGATCCGCCGGGAATTATTCATGAGAGCCGGCGGAGCCCGTGTTCCCGAACAATAATTATTGGGTCATTCTAAGGACGACGTGGGCTGTTTCCATGTTAATCGATACGCCAGAAAACAAATATCCGTGGACGCGCGGACTAATTACAAGCTTTTCACATGCCCGGTTTACATTCTCGCCGCTCAATTCCACCGCTCGCGAAGCGAATGCGCTTGTTTATCGGACTACTTAGTTCTGATTAATATCGTTTCATATTTCCAGGTGAATTCTTGAGAGGTTGGGTGATTCGTTGGGAATTGTTTCACAACGTGGAATTTAAGTTGGAAGTATTTTGGTGAAGTTAGGAAGGGGAATGGGTGTTTAGAGAATTATTGCGAAGAGATTGTTATTAATGGATTGTTGAATTTCATTGTATTTATACTAGTTTGTTATTAATATGCACGTTTCTCTCCATTCTACAAAGAATACATCGTAAACGCACGAAGACCTCATTTGAACCCTTTAATCGCGGATGAATTTTTCATTTTTCTAAATAATATCACGAGCTAATTACATTCAGTATAACAAATAAAAAGAGAGTTTAAATATCGACAATTTGTCAAAGATCTGAAATTCATTGTACGAATACCTATCACACTAATTAATTATGTAAAATGGAACCACGTTTAGCATCTCGAATGAAAAATAGCTTCGAGTGCAAACATAACGTTAACTATTTACAGTCGTGCACAAAATTGCAACAGCACGATTCGAAATAATTTTTAGCATTATAAAATTCGTTTATACTTCTAGAATTGTTAAATGTTAAAAGATATTGTATTAAACAATATTTCGTACGCATGTTGAGCGATAAATCATGCAATGTGGAAATATTGCAGGTTAAAAGTTAAGTTCTGGATTTAAAAAAACGAAATAAATTCGAGTGTACACGGCGCTGTTAATTATTGTACTTTTACACCTTTGCAATTGTTAAAAATGTAAATATTGTATTAATCAATATTTCCTATGCACAGTACGCAACAAATCGCATAAAATAGAAATACCATAGGTCGAAACAAATGTCTTTAATTTCCAGTTAACCCCGTTGTACTCGATTGGCGATTATACGGCGCTGTTAAAATTTTTCTTGCAAAATTATTTTCGTAGATATCGCCAAAGCTTACTTGTTTAAAAAATTGTTAACACCATAACTATATCATATGAACCGTGAGATTCAGTTGCACGTGCATAGAATAGATTCTGTAATATAAAATAAGACTACTCGAAAGCAGAAAAATTATTTTAGATTTCCAGTTGAAATAGTTTCGAGCGCACAGGGTTAAAACAGCTCCGAGTACAAAGGGTTGACAAATAGCCTAAGCAACCTAGGCAGCGCCGGGTTTCCCTGTAATCGACGAGAGTTTTTCTGGCGCCGAAAGATCCTATTCCCTAGGCGGGAAATGATTTTCGGAAATAGCGAGCGACGGTCGGCTATAACGACGCGGATTCTATCCTCCGAAAGGAGCCGCGGCGGAAAAGGTAGCGGCGGCCTTGCGACGAGTAAACGGGTGGGTGTGTCGGCCCCGGCTTGAGAACTCCGTGGCGAGATCGAGCGGGAGCGGAAAACTACGTGGAATGCGTGCGTAGCGTGGCGGGTGGCGTGTACTTTGTGATGCAAATTAATGCGCGATTACCAAACCGCCCCTAACCCCGGCCGCCCCTTCTCCTCGTTACCCTCGCCCGGGTTCGTGTCGAGGTCTCTCTCATTCTCTCTCTCTCTCTCTCTCTCTTTCTCTCCCATTCTTACGGCAAATAGCCACGAGACTGTGTTGGTGGCTGTATCGGTCGCTGCGTACCACAATTTCAGGTGTGCGGTACGTGCAATGGGCACGGGACCCACCCCCATACCCTCGCGCGACCGACTCGATGCCTACCCACGCATTAAGCCTGGTTACACGCTCGCTACCGGCTACCCTAATCTGATGTAACTATTACACGTTACGCGGTACCACGGACCCTTGTATCGACGGAATATTCTTTCCTTTCGCTTCCAAGGCGCGCCCTCGAGGCCCCGACCGAACTGATTGATTCGTCGCGAAACCGAGCCGCGGTAATGCCGTACGCGAGATAATTATTATACACGCCAGCCCCCCGTTCATAGGCTAGATCGAGGGTAATTAAACTTTATGAAATATTTTCGTTCCGAGTGTGACTGATAATCGAGTTCCTAGAGTTCATGGTCGAATAATATTTCTAATTGATTCAATGAGAATTATAAAAATTATTCATACTGAAGTGGTATTTAAGGGTAAAAGATGAGTAAATATATGTGCCCATAATTATGAAAGTGGTCGAAGTCATATATTTCTTGTTTCGAGATATTTAATGAATTGCATTTGCATGAATTGAAATATATTTTTACATTATGCGATCTTTTTATTTAGAATTTTATTAGTCTTGAATAATATGAAATTTTGCGTGAATTTCATGCGAAAATGTTGTTTCTAAAGTTTGAATTGACTTGGACCATTTTCAAAATTAACTAAATGTATTATAGATGACTTAAAGCAATAAAGAGCTACGAGTTTTATTTGAAACAATAACTTTAATGAAATGATTCATGCACATTTATTAATGATTCTCAAACAGTAAAGCATTTTTATCATTTCGAGTTTTTAAGTTTTTTAAAATGTTCCTGAAAAACTGGAGGAATGCATGGTAGTAAACACATAATATCTTTATGTTTTTCTTCCGATACTGATCCAGTGGTGGTGCTTATTATTTAGTTCAGAAACGCGTGGAAGAGGGACACGCGCCGTTTACAAGTTATGTCTATATAATTTCTTTAAATTTTTGACTTAGACCACTTTCATAATTAACACGAAATGAATTCCATATAATGTTGAAAGTACAACCACCATCTAATGGTTCAGTTTTGACGATTTCGAAAAAATTGCATTGAATAAATTTAGTTTAAAATAATATGGTGTAGAATAACTGATAAACTCATTTTTTTTTTAAATTTTGACTTAGTCCACTTTCATAATTATGGGCACATATGTTTATTATCAAGGAATCATCCATAAAATATAAATGTGAATCATAGAGTTAAAGATAGTGATAGATTTACAGGTATATGACTAGGAGGAGTAAAAATATAAGGGAATGATCTTTAAAAAAGTTAATTTTAAAATTAATAGTATTAGTGAAATCAAAATGATTAGATTGGGATAAAATGATTTTTCAGATAAATTTAAAGATTCAAAAGTTAAGAACAACCATATTATATTTAATCGAGAGGTCAACTTAATAATAAGTTGACCTTAGTAGACCTTTGATTAGTAACAACTTTACTAATCGGTAAAGTCAACTTAATAATAAGAGCGGGGTTAATATTCTGAGTCAATCTAAGGAAAAAATTTTAGTTGAAGGGTCAAAAATTGAAAATATATTATTTAACTTCCCTGGTTTTAGGTTTGTCAGTAATTGTTACTGTTATTAGTATTTTGATACTGGACTAAGTCTATTTATTTATAATTAACCCCTTGTAGGAGCAAAAACTTGAACAGTGTTGGAGAAGTGAAAACGCGCTTGGAAAAGTTCTTCCAATGCACAATCGAAGAACTGTTTTAAAAAAAGAATCGCGAATGACTGCCTATACGCTGGCAAAAGATGTTCGAAAATGATGGAAATTATTTTGTTCATTAAAACGTAGGATTTTTCTAGTAAATAAATGTTTCTTGCCAACGAAAACAAGTTTTGATTATTTCTCGGTTTACCTAATATTAACCCCTTGCCGTACTATTTTCTTCATAGTTACAAGGATGAGCACTTTTTCTATTGTAATAATTTCTTCGATAGAAAAGGAAAAATATTTATTCCGTTTCTCTACGTTTACTTAACTGATTAAATACTGATGACAAGAGGACAAAATTTTATTTCCGCACAAAAGAACGGAACAACATTTATACTTAACACGATATTAATAGAAATCTCTATGACGAGCCAAGAATCGTCAAAAAATACGGCAAGGGGTTAATCGAAGGAACATAACCTAAATTATGTACATAACCTAAATCGTTCCACTAGCGTGAGAGACAGAAAATCGAGAGAAACGTAATCGATAGGTAACGAAGTTCGGTCTGTGTTGCAGACGGAACCGGTGAAAACTCGAAACCAGAAGAAGAAGCCGGGAATGTCGTGCGTACGGGCGCTCGCATCTCGCAAGAAAACGAGCGGAGCATTTTTGCTCGGCGTCCGGTCAAACACCGGGAAAATCGACGGTGCAAAGTTATTATGGCGTCGTGCCCCACGAAAAACCCGACCCTACGTATATGGCGTTTGTAAAGTTCGCGGATACTAAAATTCCATCACGAAGCGATTTCAAGGTGTCAAGCGATACTCGTTAAAGCTGCGCGGCCGCATGAAACGCGGACCCCCCTTTTTTTCTCATTTCCAAAAGAAGAGCACCGGTCCCGTACGATCGCGTTTTACTTTAATTAAGGCGATCTCTCCTGAAGAGGAGCTTCGCCGCGAGGAGCGAGGCGCTCTAAACAAATGCTTCGATAACGATCTTTACCAAACGATTGTTAGCTGACTGTGGATGTTATGCACAACTGGATATCTGTAAATCGAAGGAGAAAAAGGAACACAGTGATAATAAATAAAATTCAATAAAACTGAATAAAAGTGAAATTAGAAAACTAGAATTCGTTTTCGGAATCGCAGCTTGATTTCTTTGTTAATTTTTTTATAATATATAATAAAAATATTCTGTATTTGCTGTAAAAGCTAGGAGTCAATTGGGAACTTCTTTGGACAGAAAATTGTTCAAAGAGAAGAAAGAGCACAATAATAATAAATAAAACTGAATAAAATTGAAATTGGAAAGCTAGACTCCTTCTGAGGAATCTCAGCTTGATTTCTTTGTGAATTTTTGTATAATATATAATAAAAATAATCTATATATATATATATTGTAAAAGTCAAGAGTCAATTAGGAAAATTGTTCAGGTAGGTGTCATTGGTTTTCGAAATAAGGAAACTCGAAGACTCGAGCAGAGAACCGGGTGAGCATTTGAACGAATTAGGCTCGATTCGATCGGCGATCCAGGCCATCGGCTGCACAATAAAATATCTCCGTAATAAGGATCGGACAATTATTATAAATCAAACAGGGGGCTCCGCTCGGGTGCGCGGATCGTTCGCCGCATTTCTCGCGCGCCACGTGTTTTGCCGGTGTTACTCTCTCGTGAACACGTGTCCTGCCTCTCCGGCTTCACTTCTTTCTTCATCCTTCACCCTTCATCCTTCATCCTGCTCACACTCTCTCTCTCTCTCTCTCTTTCTCTCTTTCTCTCTCTCTGCTCTCCTCCCGTCCCGCGGTACGTGCAAAAGTGACGTACGCACCGAACGATTCCCGACACGTTGAATTTTTCTTCTTTTGTATCCCGGGGCCGCGACTAACTTCTTTTGGGCACGCTATGAACCCGATGTTTCAATTACATTGGCCCAGTGAAAGTCCTGCTTAACGCCGAATGCTTTCACGAAGACGGACGGACCCGTCGAAACCGAGCAGTTTTGGTCCGATATGGTTCTACGATTTAACGCAAGAAACTCCGCTCGAAATTCTTCGAAATTGTTGCAGCGGCGCACAAAAGTTCAAAGGAATTTCCAAATGGAACGCGTGCTCGTTCAATTATATTCTTCTATATTGGGTTGATCGCGGAATCTTCCGGTCTTTCTATATTCTATATTTTATATTCTATATTCTATATTTTATATTCTATATTCTATATTTTATATTCTATATTCTATATTTTATATTCTATATTCTATATTTTATATTCTATATTTTATATTCTATATTCTATATTTTATATTCTATATTTTATATTCTATATTTTATATTCTATATTTTTTATTCTATATTTTATATTTTATATTCTATATTTTATATTCTATATTTTTTATTCTATATTTTATATTTTATATTCTATATTTATATTCTATATTTTATATTTCGTACCGTCGTCGTATCAAAAGAAAAGATATCAAACCTTCGAAGCAAAACCTTTATTAAATTATATGCAATCATATCGTACTAAAATAAACGCAATAACGTTATATCGAAACAAATATTCTTATCATAGACTATTTATATTTTAACACTAAACGTACCGGCTGCTAACGATAACTAATAATACAAATTAACTCGCAAAGCATTGCAACACGCGTATTTATACTTCTCAAATTTTTCTCAATTATTACAATAGCGCGTAACTGAATGGAAATATACTACCAGTGTTGAAATTTATACATTCAAAAGTAGTATCACATGTTCATAAAACTGTATTCTGTTCATTCATTAAATTTCTTAATTCCTCAATTCCTCACAGTGTATAATTTAGGTTAGGTGAGCGGCTCCCATAGAAAAAGCCTGACGCGGTTCGCGTCCGAGCATAGAGAATCATGGTTTTTCTCTTCGCACCTTCGTTAAATTGTAGAAGGTGCGCGTAATGCCTGCACGATGAATCGTAAATAGATTTTTATGGGAGATCGAGAGGTGGCCGGTAATTAGAAGGTTGAAAAAACTCGGCAGCGGCGAGCAGTTCGAGAGACATCAACGCCTGCACAAGACGCTCTCTCAACTGCACCGATGATCACCCGAGTTCGGGCATCGACGGCTTCCGCGGGTTAAAATATATCTTCGTCGTCTGGCTAATCGTAAACTTGAACTTTCAACTACCCTACTTGTTATTAGTAATAGAATCGGAACGAACAAGGTATCCGCGTAGATTTAATTAAAGGTAGTTGATTAAATCGTTTAGCTTCATGACTTTGCGTTAAAAAAGGCGGAAAATGTGTTTTTTTTAAAAGAATAGGAATTTGGAATGATTGGAAACTGTACCAACACTCTTATTTCTCTTATTTTTTTTAATTAGGAGTTGGATTTTTCAATTCGGTATTTATGTATGTATTTTAGACGTATTTTAAACTTTTTCATTGGATGATTAGAGAATAGTGATTTATTATTTGATCGGATTTAACATGTTTGCGATGAGGTGTACCACCGGTGCATAATAATATTCCTATAATAATATGTATGTATATATAATGTAATAATTAGTATAATATTAATATATATAATAATTATTATATTATATACACATGTGTAATGTATAATATATAATAGTATCATATCTAATAATATAATATATATATATATAATATTATAATAATAAAATATTATTATATTCCTTTTCTGATTCTGTCGTATAAATTAATTGCCATTCTCAGAAGCTTAAAATTAATGTTCACTTCAAGTAATATCGGTTTAATGTAATAGAATTCAGTATTTTGAATATACTTTTGAATATACTTCCTCAGAAATGCATCTCCAACGAAAAACTACAGCCGGTGCGTGACAAAGTCTTCTGTAGCTAAAGTCGTGGCGAACGTGTTATAGAAACGTTTTTAAATGTTGTACCTTTATTTTCCCACTGAAATCGATCATTAAAAAGATCTACGGAATCATTCTCAGATTCATCGACCACGCTGTCGGAATTAACCTTTTGCACTCGAAGCCATTTCAACTGCGAAACTAATATAAATTTTCTGGCTTCTATTAATTTCCATTTTATATAAGAAAATTCATTCTATGCATATGAAATTGAGTCACGGGACTCGTATAACAATTACATTTTCAACAATTTTTCAAATCTAAGATTTAGCGATATCTGTCGAAATAACTTTTGAACGTGTTGCAGAAATGTTTAATGGCGCCGCGGTAATGGGTAGTCACCGGAGTGCAAAGGGTTAAAAGAAAGAAAATTTCTGTTTTTTTAGTCGAAGGGTTAATTGCTCCAACTGCGCGAGCTAATTATTTTCCGCGCAGAACGAGGAAATCGTAGGCACGTGATCGAGCGAGCCGAAAGAACTGTAAAATCGCAATAAAGAAATCCAGCGGCGGCGAGGGGGACGATGAAATAATAAAATACGATGCTAAAACGTCAGCGATAAAACGGACCTTGAAAAATGCGAATACCAAATGACTTCGAAATTACTCAGATGGGAAGACCGATAGCATGCGCAGGGTTATCATGGTGAAGACAACTTTCTTAAACTCCTCCCCTGAAAACGTGTCCCCGTAAAAATATAATTTGTCTGAGTATTTACCCTTGCAATTTTGCGAAGCAACAATTACATTAAGTGACAATTAAATATAATTACAATATATATATTTTATTATATTCGCTGAACGATTGTCTTCTTTTTGAAAGAAAGTATATAGATAATATCATCTGGGCTCGTTGTTGTTTAATTTTTGTAAAAAGGAAGTATTGATCTTGCTATATTTTTTCAATGATCAGTTTAATACGTTCATTGATATTTTATATTGTAATATATTGGAAATTAATAATATGTTGCAAATACAAAGGAGAGAGTTTAAAACAGTTAGAGAGTTAAAGAGTTAAAAAAGTTTCTTTATAATGTTGTAGTCATTTTAATTAATTTCTCAATATACATTTTCTTAATGAGAAGTTATTAATATACTATAATATGTTATAGTATATCATAACATATTATATAATATATTATATTATATCATACAATAGTATATCCTAGTACAATATAATATAATATATTAGAACATATTACAGTATATTATGGTTTATATCCTAGTATATTTTAGTATATTATAGTATATAAAATTGAGCAGTTGCGATATAGTATAGTAAAGAGATTAGAAGAATTGAAAAATGTCAATGTATTATTTCCAATCTACTCACCCGACAGTTGCGCTCTTAACCCTTTTCAAAATAATCTTTATATTATGAAAAATTAGATTTCAGAAATTATTAAAAATGCAACTGTTGTTGCATGAGTTACAAGATTCAATGTCATATGCATAAAATATATTTTGTTATAAAAAATGGAAATGCTATATGTCAGAAAAGTTACTTTAGAATTACAGTTAAGATGGCATCGAGTGCAAAGGGTTAACCTTAGCACAGTTTTGTAAAGCAGAAACAGCTCTATCGAATGAATATTATACACTTTGCAAACAGCAACGAATCGTTGTAAAATCAAAGAAAATATAAAAACATTATATATAACAAACTATATAGATATAGAATAAGAAGATATTGTATAGAATAAACATTAATATTCTGTCCCTCCTAAGCAAATTGTGCCAATTGAAAAATTCGGAATCGCGGTGTGAAGAAAATGATACGTTAACAAGGGGTTAACTGGTTAATATTAATATTATTCTCGACCCTCGTGGAATCCGCAAACGAAGGCTCCGCGACTCGTCGGTGGCACCCCGGGAAAGTAAGGTTGGCATTTCCGAAGGGATCGAGCGATCCACGATCATTGATAGAAAAAAAAAAAGGAAAAGACCGAGGCGAGGAAAAGTGTTCGGCGGAAAAGGTCGCGCACAGACTCGGGCCATGCCGGTAAAACCGTTCGCGTTTTCGTCGCGATCGAATCGCCGATAGTCGTCGTCGTCGGTGCTCTCGCTAGAGCGAGCTCTATAGAGCACACGTTTAGGGGTTAATTCGCGGCCGGGTCCGCGGCGATCGGCCGGGTCTCGTTTTTCTAGCGCACGTGAAAGGGAAGGCTCGATTTGAGAACCGCGGCGGCAAATCGCCGGTAAGGTCACGCTTTTACGTGTAAGCCCTAAGCGAAATCTAGTTTTTGTTTATTCATTAGGTTACCCCGCGCGCTTTAAGTGGTACGTGGAGAGAAGGCTTGCCCCGGCACCAGAGGGGAACGCGCGGCACGGCGACGGGGGTTCCGGAGGGCCGCCGCGGCGACGAGGGGGACGGGGGTGGACCCGCCGTATCTCCGATATGCCACCAGCCATAAAAATCTGAATATATTAGGCGTACATGCACACGACATCTCGCTCGGATCGTGAACACGTTACCCACGGATAATCTATGCTCGTTTCTAGCACACTTTAACACGTTTCTGCGTACACACTGGCCGCGAGCTATAATACGCTACCGCGCCGCTACCTCTCTCTCTCTCTCTCTCTCTCTCTCTCTCTCTCTCGTTTCTCTGCTCTTCGACTTTCTCGACGCTGTTTCCGCGGCCCGTTTTGGTCACTTTATCTGCCGTGAAATTTCACCGGATAAGCGATTCGGTCGGTCGGCTTTGATTTTCAATTGCTGGTCTCGGTTGGGAAGAAATGTTTCATTGATTTTAGCATAGTTGCGGCGAATTATGCTAATGCTGGAACAACTTTTTAAACGCGGCTGATTTTTTTAGAAGTCGACTGAATGGTTTGAGTTTGAGTTAACCCTTTACTCCCGACTCATAGTATTTCTGTTCTATGAAATGAAGTGCACTTTTATGCGTATGAAATTGATTTTTGCGACTCGTAGCAACAGTTTCACTACTCAACAATTTTTCAAATCTAAACCTTATTGTTATAAAAATTATTTTGGAACGTAATAGAATAATTTTAGTGGTGCCTCAGAGTCACCATTCGAGTGCAAAGGGTTAAATGATAGCGGTTTATTAGATGATTATTGAAATGCCTTTTGTTATTATTTTAGAGTGAGAAGTATTGTTACTATTATTATGCTATTATTATTACTTTCTAACACTACACTATATTTTATAATATACTATTAATATACTGTTAAATATTATATAGTATACTATTGATATACTATACTATATTACTACAGTATTATTATTATTATTATTATTATTATTATGCTATTATTATTAGAATAGCAAAAAGAAAATAAGTATTCTCGCATTTTAACTTCTTTATCTAAGCCTAATTATACTATTATCATTTGAATGGTAGAAGAAAATTTCTATTATTTTATTTAATATTATTTTCGTTGCATTAAAATGATTAAAGCGTGAATGAAATTGCAATACAACTCCTGTTGCTTCTCATAAATACAGGCAATTTTTATTTCGAATTTTTTGGGACATATAAAACAAAATTAACAGGATGAGGAAGGGGATTTCTACATACTTTCGAATTATATATATTTTTACAATAAATTCGTTCGTTTTTATATTAGCCTAAAAGTTCAGTAAAATAATAATATGCATAATAAGTAAAGTCATAATAATTATAAATTTCTAAATGTAAATTGAAGATTACAGATTAAATATATATAAAATAAAAAGTATAGATTATACATACATCAAATCCAAATATTTTTCAAAAGCCATATTAATCATTCACATGTTATAAACATTTTTTCCCCGCAGCCTTATCAATCCTTTAATTTATTCTACACGCGCCTGGCTTTACTTGTCGATAATTATTATAAGCTACCCCTTAAAAATAATTCTAGTTATCCGAATAAAAACTGTACAAGACCATAAACGCTAATAGATCTACAGATTGCGAATAATAATAGTATTTCCCGACCGAGACGCTTAATAATTTTGGCGTTGGAGGAATGGGCCTACGTAGCAAAACCATCGATGGTTATCCAACCCCTTGTGTATCGTGCATGCATAATAATACCTGATTCAATAAAAGCGTAACTCTGACATTAATTTGCTCGGATCTGTGAAAATGTCGTTTCGATGTAAAATAATTAGGCGAACTCGTTTTCTGGAACGGGGTGCGTACGCGTGAGCAAATACAAAAACACAAAACAGTGTCGAAAGGGATATATCAAGAACGAATAATATCGGTTTAATCCTTTATGGTCGAGAACCGTGACTCTAAGACGACTCTAAATTCATTATCACTTTCAATTGCCACGTTTCAAAATAATTCTTATCAAATTTAGTTATATTTCAAAAATTGTCAAGACCTATTATCTGTTATGGTTATTGGCATAACCTTGACGTAAGTTACAAAATTCAATTTTATAATGTATAAAATACTCCAGGTTATTGAAATTGGAAACAATTTGAGCCTGAAGAAGTATTTTGGATTTACAAGTTAAAATCGGTTAGACTGCAAAGGGTTAAGTGTTATATTTGAAACTTTTATTTTAAAATATAGGGTTAATTATTATTTCGCTGCTGAATGAACAGCAAATAGAGTCCTGCAAGGGAACGAAATATTTGTCGAAGAACATAATCTTATTCGATTTATTCGACACGTTCTACGACCATTTTTTATTCATTATTAAAGTAAACGATTAAAGTGAAACTGTGTATGCAGAATACACTCAAAAAAGAATATATGTAATTAATACTATATATATATGTGTGTCCATAATTAAAAATATATATTAAGAAAAATGGTAATTTAATTATGAAAAACGTTATTTGCACAAAATCCAGCCGTGCCTAAGAGGTTAAGCGTTCGAACACCGAGGACTGTGAAATACCTTTAACAGAAACGAAAGGATCTTGATTACACGGTGAATCAACTAATTCTTGGACCGCGATCGCCAATCTTCGTCTAAGCTCGTGTTCGTTTAAATTACCATCGAAGCGATTTAAAGAGACATCTACGTCTTCTCCGCGTGCCTTTAAAAATCGCCGCACGTGACTCAATCCGCACAGAAAGAGAGAGAGAGGGAGAGAGAATGTGTTCTTCGACAACTTACAAATCACGGGAGTTAATTGAAATTTTATGCAACCGTTGCTCCACTTTCGGTTCTACGAACTTCGACCATACGAAATTTCCTATTCACGCTCTTCACGCTCTTCACTGAAATATGGAAACTCTGGTTTTGAGTATTGGAAGAGTCGAAGAAGTTCTTGGGAAATTTATTAACACTTTACCGACCGATATCCTATAAATCGGCTTTATATCAGGGCAACCAAATCAAATTTATTACCTATGTAATCTTATCTCTGCGAGCTCCTACATTATTATATAATTTCATCAATTTTAGATATATTTCGCGCCGAATAATTGTAAAATATAATAAATATTGTTTAACGATGATGTTATTGGAAATATAAATATATATTTTTATAATGGCGTAAATGTTTAGTGGCCGACTGAACCGGTCGGTAAAGTGTTAAGAGAACTGTCGATTAATTTGGGATAGAGTCTCAGAGTCAAGTGAGCTCTAATTTTCATGATTTTTACCTGTCTATTGAAATGTGAGCTGTACCTGACAAGATTTTAAGAGAACAAGTGGAATGTATTATGAAGTTACTATAGATTCATTTAACTTGGAAGTATTACAACAGTATATCACATGTAACAACAATCTTATATAATTAATATAACGGTATATAATATAATAATATAACAGTATTGAATTTATTTAGATTTAGTCCAATTTTTATGTTAATATTTGTCGGGATGAATAAATTTATTCAATGGCCTCTACTAGATCTGTCTTTATAATTACGATAATTCTAGAGGCAGAATCTTAAGAAAACAAGTGAAATGAGTTACAAAATTATTATAGATTAACTTAATTTGAAATAATTACAGTCGATTTCGTCTTATATAAATTACACTATTGATTTTATTTAATGTCGCATCGATTATTGAACCAGCTATAGAGCGGTTAATGTAAAATTGTCATTAGATTGTGAATCTTTACGCGAAATAAGAATTGTTTGACAAGCTCGTAAAAAACAGAAACCGAATAAAACTAGATTGTTTCTCTTAATAATTTGATAAGTCGAAACCAGTGTAACAATATTATTAAATTCTTCGTGCGACTTCACGATTTTATATTTCAACTATACATTTTTGCAACAAATGCATGAAAACTGCAGTTTATTTATAAAACAGGGAGCAATTATACTGATAATGCGGTAGGATATCTATCCTAGAAACTAGTTCCAATTAGCGGCAAAAAAAATATTAGTCGTCAAATTAAATATTATTATTTATATTTGAATGTCTATAAAATCGCTCAGCATACAAATTATTCACTTTGCCTTGTATAAACAACGCTGAACCGAGGCCTAAAAGTAACCAATTCCTATAGATTTATAATGACGAAACACCACTGTTATCATTTCAATGTTATCAACAAAGAAATTGTTTCAATCGTTTCTTAAGCAACAATAAAACATTTCCTCCGAATTTAAACTACCGTTGCTCTACCATCTGCCACAAATAACACATACGTACACAATAAGCAACCCTTTAAATATAACTTTACAATATGAATAATCCTAAAAAAGGTAGCAAATAATTAAGAAAGTTATTAAATAATTAAAGAACCTAGTAATTCACCATTTTGGTTCCGTAAACCAATCATTTCACCAGCGATGGTTATGTCAAGATTATGTCTAACTCATAAATATATACTTTACAATCTTAAGAATACTACAAAAGCTAGTAAATAACAAAAGAAGCTAATAAATAATTAAAACAGTTAGTAAATAACTAAAAAAGCTATTAAATAATTAAAAAATCTATCGACCCGCCATTTTCGTTCCCTAAATCAATAATTTCACCAGCAAAGCTCAAACAGAACAATAAAACTATCTAACACGTCTAATTGTGCCCATAATTATGAAAGTGGCCTAAATCAAAATTTAAAAAAAATGAGTTTATCAGTTATTCTACAGCACATTATTTTAAACTAAATTTATTCAATGTAATTTTTACGGTACCGTCAAAAATGAATCATTAGATGGTGGTTGTACTTTCAACATTATATGGAATTCATTTCGTGTTAATTATGAAAGTGGTCTAAGTCAAAAATTTAAAGAAATTCTGTAGACATGACTTGTAAACGGCGCGTGTCCCTCTCTCACGCGTTTCTGAACTAAATAATAAGCACCACCACTGGACCAATATCGGAAGAAAAACATAAAGATATTATGGGTTTACTACCATGCATTCCTCCAGTTTTTCAGGAACATTTTAAAAAACTTAAAAACTCGAAATGATAAAAATGCTTTACTTTTTGAGAATCATTAATAAATGTGCATGAATCATTTCATTAAAGTTATTGTTTCAAATAAAACTCGTAGTTCTTTATTGCTTTAAGTCATCTATAATACATTTAGTTAATTTTGAAAATGGTCTAAGTCAATTCAAACTTTAAAAACAACATTTTCGTATGAAATTCACACAAAGTTTCATATTCATAATAAATTTCCATTATTGAAGACCAATAAAATTCTAAATGAAAAGATCGCATAATGTAATTTGCAAATGCAGTTCATTAAATGTCTCGAAACAAGAAATATATAATTTAGACCACTTTCATAATTATGGGCACAATTGAAAGCGCAGCAGGCAATTCGTCACCCAACCAGCAACGGACTCCGCGATTCCAATCGATTATATTCTAGCAAGCTTCTCCTCTAAATATCGTCTGAAATCAGCGCTCTAAATGCAAATCCCGATAACCACCGTCCCGTTCTCCGCCCGAGACCGCGAGCAGCGCATGGAATTCTTAACACGCGAAAGACAAAAATAATTAGTAGCCACCGGCGAGCGTCACCGTCCGAGCGCGGTTTAACATTTACACAGTCGTGTGTTCTCGCGGCGACCAGAAACCGGGGAAATCTTTTTCCGTCGCCTTCCGCTTCAAGGTTACTGGAAAGTTCAGCCCCGCGGCGGAGAGGGAGGGCGTGAAGGATTCAGCGGAATCACGACTTTTTCCGCGACGGAGAATCGACATCGGCCGGGGTAAGCTTTCGACAGCAAAGCGGCCGAGCAACGAGCAAAAAGGGCGTTCGAGCGGGCCGTGGGGGCCGCGGGGGCCGACGTGGGGGGGACTGGTGGGGGGTAATTAGAATAATTCGGGCCGCCGTGGTTCACGCCACACCGGCGAATTTGCATTTTAAATGAAGCAATGGCGTGTCAAGGGGCCCCCGGTATGCCGCGCCTGCTCGGGAGAGCGGCAGAACTTTGTGTTTTATAAGGAACTTTAATATTTATCGCGTATATCCAAACCGAATAAACCGTACACACGAACACGACCGGTCGGCTCTACACGTACCGACACTTCGATAGACGCGCCTGTGTATACATATATATCCGTGTAAGTATATATGTATATGTGTGTATGCATCTGTGTAGAGATCCGTATATCCGCGACCGCCTTCTTTGGACGCAGTCACGGGCAGTTCGATCGTTCATGCCCGCATTCTTCCTTCCTTCTTCTTTCGCCGTGGCGACGCGAGAGCCTCTCTCATCCGAGAGACCCCTAACGGTGGATCGTTATCGCGTAATTAGCGCCAACTGATTTTCGTGTTATGTCATCGACACGCACACGAGGCCGCGATGATGCCGGCCGGTCATCGGGTCGGTCGTGGGGGACCGTAAGGGGCGGTCTCGGGGGGTACCGGACACTTTCGAGAGGCGTTTTTGATTGGACGGGCACGGTTGCGTCGCGATTAACCCGTTCACCCTTCTGGTCTTCGCCCGGCGACGTGTCTAAGCGGTGCGCGCGAGAGCCGCTCGACCGCGCGTGCTTCCGCTCCACGGGTTGCCGAATTCGAAGCAGCGTTTAGATTGCATCTAATTTATTGCTCGCGGACGCTTAACACCGTGGTTAACACCGTAAACAGTTCTTTTCTCCAGGAGGGTTTTTAGGGTGTATCCGAACTGGAGCAAACGTCATTCGCTAATTAACACTTTGAGCGAGGTGACGCCCATGTGCCGTCGGCGGAATTGGGTGGGCAGCTTGAAAATTGGTTTTCTCGCTGATTGCTGAATGTTGGAACGTTCAAGGAACGATATCAAATATTTGATTTTTCAATTGTTAGATCTTTTATCGAGTAACAATTGAAAAGAATTAAAATTCGTGGCTTCCGGTTGGATGCCGCGCTAATTTCAGCGTGTTGTCAATAGTTATAAAATAATAGTAATCAAATTAAACGCGGCATCCAACCGGAAGCCATGAGTTTTAATTCTTTTCAATTTTTATTTGATTGAATGAGATGGTTTAGTTTTGTGATGTTTTTTAAGATGTTTAGTGGAGAAATGTTTATTGTTAATATTGTTATTTGAATTTTCTATCGGTATAGTGAATTGTAGATTAGCGTTGGTGTAAATTGGAAAACTTATTTATATATATATAGAATATTTTATATTATACTTATAGACTATACTTAAGATTTATATGTAGATAATATTTAGAATAGTATAAATTTCTATTTAGAATACTTTCGACTGCATAGACTATACTTGAAATCTATATTTAGAATTTCCGATCTATCGATCAAAATTGTAACGTTACATCAAATAATTTCTCTATCGATAAATTCGATTTTATTTAATCGATTGTTGAAAGTTTGCGACAGTTGTCGCAACGAGGTGTTGTATAAATAATTATGCTCGATTGCAGTTGCAAAAAGAAGACATTTTGAGACTATAAAATCGTCCAAGTTCTATAATTGAACAAGCTTCGACTGCGAATGTATCCGTCTCGAATTAGTATAATTATTACAGAAGAAATAAAAATACGATTGTCAGAAGAAACGTAAAGAGCATTGCACGCTTTAATAAATATCTAGCAATTAATTAGAATTGATAGTGGTTTTGTTGCGAGTAATGTGGGAAGTAGAAGTGGCCATCGAAATCGTGCTTGAAATATAGTCGATTAAAAAGAATTGTTTCGAGCATCGTGAATTGTGCAATTGTCGAGGCACGATTTCAACTTTATTAAACTCTATTTAACTTTATTTTACTCACTGTTATCTGACAGTTTGTCAATTCGTCGTTTTTAACACTATTTCGAATTTTTGTAGAACACGCAATTTTCTGTATACCTATTACGACGAAAAGGTGTTACCTTTCACACTTTTGCATTTAAATGCAAGTAACTGCCAAAACTGTCGCGATTTCAAATTGTCAGTTCAATAGTTTATTTAGCTATTAAAGTTAAGTTTTAAATAGACCAATATGTTTATTGATACATGGATGTGTATTTATTAAAAATTATTTAAAAGGTATTGAAAGATATTAAGAGTGTAATGTTTTATACTAAATTGAGAGTTTGTTATATTTTAATATACATATATGTTCTACTTTAATATACTGTAAAGGATTTTTTCCCTTTGATGTATATTTATTTATATATTATATCTGACGTAGAAGCCAAAGTTATGCCGGTGTCCGTATATTTTTAGGAGTCACTGTACCTATTTCAATCAAAAGGTGTCTATCAATGCAAATATTGCAAATAAAATGCAAGTAATCGCAAAAACTGACACGATTTCAAATTATCAGTTAAACATAAATAATTTGAGCAATATGTTTATTACCACATAGATTCATATTTATTAGGGATTAATTAATCAGTTTGTAAATTCTAGTTTAATTCATCAATTTTCAAAATATGTAATAAACATGTAATAATATATATCTACAATTTTAAAACGATATTATCTTCTCCGTCTTCTTATTTTTATTAAAATATTATTGTCACATTATTATTATTATTATGTTATGTCGCACAATGATGATATTTCTATATAAAATTGTTAAAAATCAGTCACCATTACGAAATCCTTAAAATATTAAGAGACACCTCATAATAAAAATAGGTATACCGTATGTTCATTTTTAGATCTATAATGAGCTAGAATGGTACTAAATTAATTTGACAACTATCCTACGAAAAGTCAACAAATCAATTGCAAAGGAATAACTAAATTTAGTTTTGAATTATTGATTACATACACTTAGAAGTGTATTTTGACACCGCTTGATAAAAATATTATTAATAAAACAAGGAGCACCGATAATTACAACTATCGCATTCCACGATATATCGACGGAACTATACTTCTTTTTATTATCATCCATTTAATCGAAATATAATAAACTGATGCGTCCATATTTTGAAATTTGATCAGAACAATTCTTTCGCGGTTCAACTAAAATCGATGAAATATAAACAAACTTGCACCTTGACCGAACGATTAATTAGCAATTTCAATTAAAAGATACGGAATCTTGGTTCACACGAGAGCAAATTGTTTCTCGCCAAGAAGCCGCGACACTTTCCGCCCATCTGCTCCGTTCAAAGATCAAACACCATAAAACAAGACCAGCTAGCCGCAAATTTCCGGCGGCAACAACAACAACGACAACAACAAAAAGTGAAACGCGCCGCGGCGACATTAGCAAGGAATCGTCGGTGACCCTCGCAGATTGAATTTGCCATCGCGGACATAATTAATAACCACGGAAGTCGACGTACCTGTTGATGTTTCTTGCGGCCGAAGACGATTCTTCAACGTCCGAAGCGCATCCGGAAGGGTTCAGCAGCAGCAGCAGCCGTCCTCCCAGAGCTCCCTCCGAAAAAAGAACCCGATTCTCTTTGCCCTCGGTGACGCGCGTCCGCGCTCAATCTTCCGTTCAACGCGCGACAGTTCTCAGAGACGGCGGACACGTTCATCCGCGACACTTGAACCACGATTCGGCGCCGGAAGGCGATTCGTCCTCACAAGGAAGGCGATTCGGCGTCACAGGAAGGCGATATATTCCGCTTTCACGGCGAACAAGATGGTTCGCGCGAGTTCCGCGCGGGTGTCAGGAGAAACCCGTAATGATACACCTACGCCGCGGGAAACGTTGCTTTCCGTGTGGCGTGTTCGAGCACACTGTCAAAACTCCGGCCGCTGGTTCAATTGTTCGCCTAATGACACGCGATCAGCGCGATTCCGGTCGTGGGACGCGCGCGGCAAATGTCATCTTCGAGGCGGATTCTATCCCGGTTTAGGATCAGGTCGCTTCCTTCCTGCTCATCGTTCCCGGCACACTGTGACCTCTCGAGGTACGTCTACCCCTCTATCCGCGGCACTTCATTCATACAGTCTGCGATTCACAAAGGCTACCGACCAACGCTCTGTCGTTCGAGAACTGCTTGCACTATCGCGAAACCGGGTCGAGGATGTGCTCGCGCGACACTCGGGGTCCTCTATCGTGGCATCGATTGCTAGTGTCCGGTGATCGATCGGTGGATCTATATATATATATATGTATATATATATTTATATATACATGTGTATGTGCGTGTGTGTATATATATATATCGTGCCGGTCCGTGCGTGGACCGATCGGCTCGACTTGAAGGCGCGCCGGTTGCCGGAGCTCCAGTGGTACCGGTCTCGCTCGGCGTGTCTTCTCGGACCTCCTCCAGGCCCTAGGCACCTCGTGCGCGCGTGCAGCTACTCCTGGTAGCCGTCGGAGTGGCAGGTCCGCGCGACGAGGGCGAACACGCGCTGGACGACTGCGGTTGGCTAGCGGCCGCGCGGCGAGAAGGACGACGAGAACGACGGGCGAGAAGGACGGCGGCGGCCTGGGGGAGGGAGGAAGAGGAGCGCGGAGGAGCGAGGAAGAGCGAGGCGAAGAGCGTAGGGAAGAAGCGAGACTGCTGGAACAGAGAGAGAGAGAGAGAGAGAGAGGCCGACGGCGCTTCGTGGGGACGGAGAGAGAGAGAGAGAGGGGGGGCAGTGTCGACGAGGAGAGCGAAGAGGAGAGAGAAGGACGCCGCCGAAGGGCTCGGAGGACAGGCGCAGGGTGGCTGCGTGGAGAAAAAGACGAGAGAGAGAGAGAGAGAGAGAGAGAGGGAGACGGTGACCAGGACGAAACGATGTGGACCATGCAGAGGACACGACGTGTCTGAAGTGGGCTCGGCTCGCGTACGGGGGTTACGGGCTTTGCTTTCGATTTGGCCCCCCCGTTCCCGGTGCCACGAGCGATCCACGCGCTTCGGTCGTGGTGCCTGTTCATGCAGAAACGCCTACGTATGGGTCGAGGTGCGAGCGAAAGAGAACCGGCCCGCTTCCACCCAGAACCGAGGCAGATGGAGAGCTTCTATAGAGGGGAGAAGGTGACGGTAGCGCGTTGTCGCGTGCTGAACCTTCGGGGCTGCCCCATGGCCCGTGGCCCACCATGCCCAGTGGCCCCTTGGCCCCTTGGCCCCTGCGAACGAATGCCTCGCTCTCTTCCTCCCTTTAGCTACGCCGCTATCTCCCTCCCTCTGGAAACACCGCTCTTTCTCCCTTCAGCTATATCACTCTCTTCCTCCTTTTATAAACTCCGCTCTTCCTTCCTCTGAAAACACCGCTCTTTCTCCTTCTAGAAATACCGCTCTCTTCCACCTTTTAGAAACACCGCTCTTCCTCCCTTTAGAAACACCGCTCTTCCTCCCTCTAAAAACACCGCTCTTCCTCCTTTTAAAAACTCCGCTCTTCCTCCCTCTAAAAACGTCGCTGTCTTCCTCCCTTTAGAAACGCCGCCCTCACTTGGTCTCGCAACGCCGGTCCCCGCGGACCGACGCTCCCTTTTTCTAAGAGCGTTACCGCTTCCACGCGAACCATTCAGCCGATCGACTTCCCCAAAGGGGGAAGCTGCCAGCGAGACCGAGAGGACGACACGGGGGTGGGCGGGCTGAACGACTCGACCACGGACGGATTTCCTCCTACTCGCGCGGCCCGCACGAGCATCCAACGCCGCTCCTCCTCCCACGCGCCGGATCACGTTTCCCTGACGCCGCGACGCGACGGTGGGACCACCTCTCGCTGCTGGTAAAGGGTGATTCGGTTGCTTTAGGGTGGCCGGACAGATTCTTGGCAGTTTAAGAGATATGCTGGCTCGTGCCGCGGATGCTGAGTAGAGGTTAGATTGTTGATAGGGAGGATCTGGGTCAGATTTGGATGGGATGATTCTTGATCTTCACTTGAGCGCTCGCTTTGGTAGGTTGAATTTTGTTTATTTGTCGATGTGTTTGTATTTAGGGCAGGTTTTGGTAGAAGGTATAGTTCATGGTAATAATTCGGTTTTGTATTTGGTATAAAAGTAATCGAACTTCTCGAGCAACGTAATAGCCAAAGAAAAGTCACAAAAAGTTGTAGAATATAGTCAGAGTACAATAAATGATATATAAAATAAGTATAATGAAACAAGCTGCGTAGTTAGCCGTAACAAATGTGGTCGTCCTCGTGCAACAAATAAATAAAACAATACAAAATTCTATGCATTTGTTAAAAATATGAGGCGAGCGACATCCAAAGAAATAAATGAACAGTGGACCTCGAGTGTCTGCGACCGCCCTGTCAGAAATCGATTAAATGAAACGGACTCCTCGTTTTCGGAAGACAAAAGCAAAACGTTTGCTCGCAAAGGAACGCGAGAAGAAATGCTCAAAGTGGTGTAAAAAAACGCGCGAATTCGACTGGCGTAAAGTAATATTTAGCGACGAGTCTCGCGTTTGTCTTGGAGCAGGGGGTGACGAAGGAAAATTTCTTTGGCGAACGACAAAAATGAAGATTGCATGAATTATAAAGACAAATGTCCGCGATCTTATAGGACGCGGAGTTGTATGGCGGAAAAGGGAGTGGGAAAACTGTGCATTGCATGGCAGAACGTGAACGCATTAATATTTTAGAAGATTTCTTAATTCCAAACATAGAGCAGTGGCTCGAAGATTCTTCAGATTTTATCTTCCAAGATGACAGTGCCATCTGTCACCGTATAAAATTAGTAAAAGATTATTTACAACAAAATCATAGTAAAACATTGAAGTGACCTATAAATAGCTTCGATTTGAACCTAATTAATTACAGGATTTTGCAAAATATAGTTTGTTATTTAAGGGAAAATGGATGTTGCTGGTTGAGAAATCTGGGACGAGCTGGAACATGGACGTTACTTAACATTCGTCGAATTACTTGTTAAGTATAAATTACGACTGTATATTATGCATAATCATGAAGCAGACAGTCAATCTACTCTTTCGATTGGAGTAAGTATTCAAGCGATGGCATAATAATTAAAAGTTGAATGAATTATTTGATTACATCACGCGCAAGAAAGTTGTTTAGAAATCTCTAAGTTCTAGGAATTGCAACGAGAATATTAAATATAACTAGTTTCTCCCTCAGCTCAGTCAAATATATTAGCGCAAGATTACATTTCCTGACAAACTTAATTTTATCAGCAATTTACACCGAATTCAATTCACAACACTTTATACAGTCGATTTACGCCGAGAATGAAAAGCCTAGAACCGGAAGAGTTAAAAATGATTGAAAAAATTACACGAATAAATACAACTTTATTGGTATTAATAATATTTGTTAATGTGTTAATGGTAAATTTCAAAGTTCCTTTTATCGATTATAATTGTTCTATGACACAAGCATCGCATCTCTTTTGAACGTTAACCCTTTCGTGGTCATATGAAAAATATTGCATTTCCGTCGACTATGAAACGGTGACCTAAAACGCGTTAACCCTTTGCACTCGAGTAGTGGATCTGAAGCACCACTAAAATTGTTACAAAATCATTTTTATATTAACAAAGTTTAGATTAGAAAAATTCTGAACAGTAGAAGTATTGGAAACAATTTCATATGTATAAAACACATTTTGTTATATAAAACACATTTTGTAATATAAAATACATTTTGTAATATAAAATGGAAATACCATGAGCCAAAGAAATTATTTTAGATTTGGAGTTAAAATGACTTCGAGTGCAAAGGGTTAATTACCGAGCTTATCTCCGAAGGCCGAAGCATTTTCTTCACACCTAGAGAGAGAGAGAGAGAGAGAGATGCTTCGAAAGATTTTTCGTTGGCCATTTCAGCGGCCACCGCATTTCGGCCGGAAGCGAGTTTTCGGCACGAAAGGCTTACCATCGCTGAGAAAAGAAGTAAAACCGTGCGCGCGCGCGCGGGATGTTTTCTCCCGGCGTAAGAATGCCGAGACTCGCATCTGCGAGATCGCGAGCAAAGTCGACTTTTTGTTCTGCAAAACCGAAGGCATCCGCCGTACCAATTAATTTGGGCCCGGAACAAGGCGAGTTGCATTCGTGCGATCGGACGCGCGGTCGATCGCGACCGTAGTTCTGCAGTTTTCTTAGTTCCGAACGGTATAGTTCGGTGGTAGGGTAGGGTGCGGGGTAGGAGGCACCGACGCCGACACGATTTCGCGTGCGTGACAATTACGTCTTTTCCAGCGGGCCGGCGTATTGCGGCATGTCGAAAGTTTTTTAACGCCTGCGAAACTTCTATTCACGCTCACGCGACTCCGATTCGCCCTTTTCCAGCGTTGTTCGACGGAATTATAATTTTTAGCGTGTTAAATCAACGATAAAGTCCGCCGCGCGAACCGTAGGCCCGATTTCGGCCACCGTGGGAGCGCCTGTTCGCGCAGATTTATTGCGGAATTAAAGGCCGCTCGATTCCCTCGATTATCTCGATTATCTCGATTATCTCGGAACGGTAAATGGGGGGCTCGTAACGAGTGTGTTTTGTGATCTGACGATTTTAGAAAGCGGGTCCACACGCACCGACGCGATTCCCTGAAAGGTGGATCGACGATTCCGAGAGATCGGCCCGTCGCGTCGCGGAAATCGGATCTGTCGCCGCTTCTCGCACGACTCGGACCATTCGCGTCTATCACGTTCACTGTTATGGACTATAATAAAACTAACGAAGCATATTGGACAAGCTTGCGTTTACGCTAGATTTACGGGGCGCTGAAAGCGGCCGTTTTCTATCTGGTTTAGAAAAGTTACGATGAGGCGTCTGTTCTGCCTTTGAAGGAGATGTTGTGTAACGTTTGCCGAAAGTGATGCATCTGCTGAATAAATAATTCGTAGATGCGTTTGGTTAAAGCAAATTTTTCAAAGTGCTTTTTATGTGATTTGCTTTCTGTTATAGGCTCATTTAATCTACTGATATTTTTATATTGTTGCAACGTTAGCATTAAACAATATTTATCTCATTTTTATTTAATTTATTTTATTTATTTCGAACATCACAAAAGATATTTTACTATTTAAATAATTATATTATAATATCGGTGTTTACTTTAACGCTTCTCTTACTTCAACGATAAATAATAAAGTATTGGTTGCCATGACAATCGATTTACAGATTACCGGTTAGGTGAAAAAGCCGATTTATAGGTTACCGGTCGATTAAGTGTTAATATAAATCACAGCAAGTTTAAATAAATCGTTTATTTAATGCATTAATTTAAATATAATGCGTTTGCGTAGTTTTAGTAATAATTTTAAGTATGCAACAGCTATAGTATATTATTACTATATTATCGCTTGTCGGAAGAAGAAAATTTTGAAGACAATGTAACGTAAAGACAAAACAGTAATTATTTATTCGAATTTGTATTTTTACTTCAATTTTAATGGTTTATTTACTGTATACAGTAAGTCAACCTAATTTTCTACTGCATAGTTTATTATACTGTATAGTTTATTATACTATATAGTTTATTATACTATATATTTTATTATACTATATAGATACTGTATAGTTTATTATACTATGATATTATATTATATATTATACTATATTATAACAGTTGTACTATAATAGTTATATTATAATAGTTATACTACAATAGTTATACTATAATAGTTACATTATAATAGTTATACTATAATAATGTATTATATTAAACAAATCTATTTTTCGTGCGATGCGTTGGATACTGTGCTACTTATCACAGGAAATGCCGACATAACCTCAAATCTCATATCATTTGTCATATTTTTAAATTGGAGAAATGTGGAAACTTTCCAATGATTTGTTGATTACTTTATATATTTTTATTAAATGACAAGGTTATAAAATTACATTAAGTACTAAATTTTTAAGTATTGAATTCAGGATGGGAGCACAGTATTTAGGATGAAAACACAGTATTCAGGGTAGAAGCACAGTAACTAAGGCACGGTAACTGATTTTCATAGATCAAAAGCAGATAGAATTCTTTTTTCTTCAACCCTTTTCACTTGAAGTCATTTTAAATCTCGATCTAAAATAGTTTTTATAACAATAAAGTTTAAAAATTGACGAGTAGTGAAATTGTTGCTACAAGTCGCAAGAATCAATTCTTTACGCATAAAAGTGCACTTTATTGCATAAAATAGAAGTACCATGAGCCAGGAGAATTTGTTTACATTTACAGTAAAAATGGCTTCTATAACAATAAAGCTTAGATTTCAAAAATTGTTGAGCAATGAAACTGTTGCTACGAGTCGCAAGAATCAATTTTGTACGTTTAACCCCTTGCACTACGACTCCTTTCACTCTGCATTAATTAGCACTTATTTGTCTTTAATATTTACATTAACAGAACCAGATAATATTTGTTTCTTACTATGGTCTTTATTTAGTTTCGTTCCTAGACTTTGATAACAGAAGACTTTAATTTGATTTTGAATAATATTCATATTTAGTAAATTTTGCCTGGAATACTGTATTACTAGTCTGACTCGTTATTATCGTAGAAGGGGTTGAAAGTGCACTTTATTGCATAGAATAGAAATATTATATTATGAGCCAGGAGAATGATTTCACATTTACAGTTGAAATGGCTTCGGCTGCGAAGAGTTAATAAAAAGCGACGACACCGCGTCGCCGCACAGTGGTCCGGATTGACGCAAGGTGTGTCATTTGACCAAAAAATGAACTTTCGCATATCGATCTAAATTGTATATATACTACTTCTTAAATGTCTACCAACCTCGAAAATAAAAATGTTTGCATGATTTAATAAAATTTTGTAATAGAAATCATGGTTTAAAGTCGGACTTCCTAGGAATAGTGGTTTTCGTCAAAAATAACTGCATGTCTTCTTTTCGATGTTGTGACGTAACCATTTAATATTTTGATTTCAAACTTTTTTCGCATTAAAGGGGATCCTTTTGCGATTAAAATTCATTCCTGTAATAATAATTTTCACAAAAAATCTGCTGGGAAAATATTGTCAAATAAATTGTGACAAATTCATCAAATTTTTTATTTTCGGTAGAGAATATCTAGCAAGTCCCACCGAATTCCATCCTGTAACAAATTGGAATATATTCAGGACAGCTTTCTCTAAACGGCTAAAAAGAAACTATTCCACCTTCGTCCACCTTTTCAAATTAGAACACGAAACACCCGAATAAATTCTAGGATAGAAACAAATTGAGATATACTATATCGTCTCCTTTTGACATCAGATCCGTACATGTCCACCATTCGAATCAAATCGTGTACTAAAAAGAATAAGGAATTAGATCTAGATGCGTTATATTTAATAATTAAATAATAAGAAATATAATACTAATAGTTGTAATTATAATTAGAATAGTAATAACAACAACAACAATAATAATAATAATAATAATAACAACAGTAATAAAATTAATGTATTTTTTCTTAATTAATCCATAATCTGTCATTATTTCATTGATTAATTTAAATTTCGCGTTTATACCTCTTACGAATGACGAGTTATAGGGCCACGGCACACCTTGCGCCAATCCGGACCACTGTGCGCCGTAACATTTCGTGCGCCGTCGTGCTCGTCCAGAAGGAAGCACAGATCAAAATTGGCCGCGTTGTTCTTACGCAACGCTGAAAAATAGAAAAGAAATAAAACGACAACGATCGCGTTACAAAGAACGATCTCGTGTAAAATCGCGGCCCTCCCGAGAAACCAAGCCGAAAGTGGGAGAGGGAGAGAGAGAGAGAGAGAGTTTGCCGGTTGTGTAATGACGCTTCTTTCTTTGAGGAAGATGTAATCGTTTCGGTCGTGGCACGCGAGTAATCCTCGGCGCGGATACGAGGCGTTCCGGCCGCGTTTCCCCGAAAATCGAAGAAGCGCGCGCGCTATTCTCGCCTGTCGCGATCCTCTACATACCATAGCCGTTCGAGCGATTTTGTGGATTCTTGCGCAACAGAGCATCCGCTGGCTCGACAATTACATAGGACCTGGTAATCACCGTGTTTCCTGGGGGCCGGAGAACGGCCGAATTAAAGAGCCGCCGCGCCGGTTAAACGGTAGACGCGTGGCCGCCGCGGATCCCTCGCTTTCGATCACGAAACCGCGCGGGCCGGTGCCAGACGCGATTCCGAAAGAATCCATCAGTCATCCCCGGACCGAGGAATAATAATTTGCCATGCGTGAACACCGGAGAGTCGCCGGTTTTTTGCTTGTCGGGACGACCGATCCTCCTACGTTGCGGTCCTCCTTTGTCCCGTGGCTCTCTACTTTTCTCAATGACTCATCGGGGACGCGCGCGCGCGCAATAATTCACACTGCCCTGGTACCGCGCACCTTGCTAGATCACTTCGTCCAATAGTTCGTCTACGGAAAAGATATTACAACGATAACAATTTACCGATATTAATCGCTTTTATATTTTATACAACATTGGCAATGTTCAAATATTTCGTTCATTTATTTCATCTATTTTATTCAACGTGGACGATATTTAAAGAAAACTGTGTAATACAATATTATATAGTTTTTCAAATATTAGATACCTTTCGCGATGGATAAAATTTGCAACGCAAATAAATCATGTATAAAACAATAAACCTATAGGTAACACAAATAATTAACGCGTAAGCCAAAAGATCAATACATAAAATAAATAATTAATATATAAAACAAGTAACTAATATAGAGAACAAATAACTAATGTGTAAAACAAACAATTAAATTACGAAACTAAGAATGTATAAACCAACCAATTAACATATAAAACAATACACGTTGTTCCTGTTTAGATCTCGTGTGGCTCCGTTTGCTTACCAATAAACAAATTGAGCCTCGCCGCTTCCCGTTAGAATATTATTTGCTCGTTGACCGAGCGATTAGAAGGACCCTAAAAGCGCGAGCATCCCGCTAATTTCCACAACGTGTCTCGCGCACGCAATAAAAGCATAAAGTTTCCCGCGAAAGAGCATCGGTCGCCGGTCAAGTAGCGGCGAGGTAAATACACTCGGAGACCGCGATGAAACGTATATAGAATCGCGTCTTGTTCGTCGGCGAACAGTGTCGTCGAAGAAGACATCAAAGTGTTGGATTCCTGAACGTCAACCGCCGCCGCCGCCGCCGCCGCCGCGGGCCGGGCCGGGCCGGGCCGCCACTCGTTCCGAGACCAGCAGGACATCGCAAAGAAATTTACAACCGCCGGTAATTAAACCTGTTCGATGCGTTCGATAAAAGACGACACGCTGCGTCTCCTATCCCGCGCACGCCCTGCACACGTCCCGCTCGGTCCTATCCGTCGCTACTGTTTTTCGGGGCCGAGGAGAAAAACGGGGCGGCTTGAGACGGTGAGGGGAGGAGAGACGGAGAGAGAAGGATAGAGAAAGAGAGAGAAACGAGGAGAGAAAAGGAAAAGAGAGAGAGAGAAAGAGTGAGAGAAAGAGAGCAAGGATGAAAGAAATAGAGCAAGAAAGAGGTCGAGAGAGAGAGAGAGAGAGAGAGAGAGAAGTAAAGAATTATAGAGAGCAAGAAAGAAATAGAGAAATTAAGAAAAAAAAACATAGAAAGCATGACAGAAATAGAGACAAAAGGACAGAAGTAGAGAAATAAAGAAATATAAAGATCAAGAAAAAATGGAGAAACAAAAAAAGAAATATAGTAAGCAAGAAAGAAATAGAGAAACAAAGATAGAAATAGAGCAAGATAGAAAGAGAGAGAGACAAAAGAACAAAAATAGAGAAAGAAAGATCACGGAAGAGAGATAGAGAAAGTGGGAGGAAGGGAGAGAGGGAGAGAGAGAGAAGTAAAGAAGTGAAGAAATTAAAAAAGAAACATAGAAAGCATGACAGAAATAGAGACAAAAGGACAGAAATAGGGAAATAAAGAAATATAAAGAGCAAGAAAAACTAGAGAAACAAAAAAAGAAATATAGTAAGCAAGAAAGAAATAGAGAAACAGAGATAGAAATAGAGCACGATAGAGAGAGAGAGAGAGACAAAAGGAAAAAAATAGAGAAAGAAAGAAATATAAAGCGTAAGAAAGAAATATGAAGCGCAAGAAAGAAATAGAGCAATAAAGGGAGAAATAGAGAGAGAGGGAGAGAGAGAAGGAAATAAAGCAAGCAAGAAATAAATAGCGAAAGAAAGAAAGAAGTAGAGAAATGGAGCAAGAAAGAAATAGAGACAGAAGGACAAAAATAGAGAGTGAAAGAAATATAGAAAGTAAGAAAGAAATAGAGCAATAAAGGGTGAAATAGAGAGAGAAAGAACTAAAGCAAACAAGAAATAAATAGCGAAAGAAAGAAAGATCACGGAAGAGAGATAGAGAAAGAGGGAGAGAGGGAGAGAGAACTGCTAACGTTCTGCGAAGCCGCCACCGAGGGACGATTTAGAAGATAAAAATCGGACCCGCCGGCTCACTACCGGTATCTGTGCCGGTTATCGCGATAACTTTCGTCTCCGCGCGCGCCGATCCCGGGCCGAGCTTTTACCGAAAGCGTGTGCCCCCATCTAAATTATCCCCGGCCGCGAACAGGTGCGCGCGGTGAACCGACAGTGACAGTTTTACCTGGGCAACGGCGATAAATTGCCACTCGACCGAGGACCGACTACTATGCTGCTCGTTCCTTTCTGTTTCTGTTTCTGTTTCTGCGCCCCGGCACACGGACCTAATTCGACGCCGAATTTCCGACTTCGTTAGGAATCGACGTCGGCACAGTCAATTGTGTTCTGCGCCATGGGGTTCGATGCCGGACACACCCGTGCGTTGCCGGCGGATTTTTATCTACTTTGTACCACTGCTCAAAAGGAAAGCGTTTTACACGATGTAAGACAGACTTCTGGTATTTTACTCGTTTTCTGTTCGACAGGTTTCGTCTGTTTGTGTGCGGCTAAATAGGGATCTTTTTTAGCGGCGTGCATTTTGTTAAATAAATATTGTTGGAACGTTGTCTTTGCATTTCTAATTATTAGACATTTTTATATTGTTATTATTTATTGGGAGAAAACGGTAATCTAGTTTTATTTTACGAGTTTGTTTATATGGATTTTTATTGTTAGATATTTAGGATGAGGCAGAAGAATGTTGCTTTCTTTTTAATTATTCTTTAGATGACGCATTGACTTTATCGTTATTAGCGACTCTTTGAGTCATATTTTTGTAAGTATTTTGGAATCTCTTAATGTTAGGATCAGTTATCTTTTTACTTATCAATTGTTCTTAACATATTTTTAATGGTATACTTTAATTACATACGTTAGATTTTTTTTATAGGTTTTAATGAAATATGTGAAAATGGAAATTAGTTACTGTAGGTGACTCACATAAGAGAAATCTCTCGGTTTATTATTTGTCTATGTTTTAAAAAAAAAAGATTGTAATGAAAGTCATATTGAAAACATTCAAGTTTAATGAAATATACATATACTATGTGATAATATATATTATAATATACTATCATAATTACTAATATAACAAATGTTACATTATTATATAATATATCTATACATATAATAATTCTTAATATATATATTATATGCATATTCTAACAAGAGAATTTATTTATTATATTATTATTATACTATTTACTATATTATTGCATACTACATTATGTTAAATATAATAAAAAATCCCCCAACAAATACCTCGAAATATCCCATGGTTGTCAATGAGCGAATGATCTACCTTGACGTAAGCTCAATTTAAAAAAATCTCCACATCGAAAAATAAATCTGTCGTGCAAAACTGTTGCGCAACAAACATCTCCTTATTCGTAAGTGGGTCGCAACTGTGCCCCGCGTGTCCAAACCGCTGTAACCAGCGAATTTTGGTTAGATCGGCATGGATCGTGACGAATCGATCACCTGTTCGTCCTTATTTCTGGGGACGGAGAGAGACACGGTTACAAAGGGCAGAACAACGCGCACCGTTCTCGTCCTGATCTCTGCCCCGGCGTGTTCCCTGGCCATAGATTAATCTATCCGAGCCATCTGATGCTCCTCGAGTTTAGGGGTTGCTCCGTGTTCCTGTTACACAAGCTACCCCCGGTCAGGCATCGTTGCGATCTGATAAAAACCGGGGCCACGCAGTTTTTACCCTAGTTCCGTGAATGTTCCACTTACGACGCATACGTGGCTAACGATGCTCGAATTTCGGGAAACGGTTCTACAATAGCAACGCGGCGCAGGTGAGCAATTGTTACTATTAACCCTTAGCACTCCGTTGGCTCCGCTACGGAGCCATCCGTCATTTGTTCCGTAACTCCGTAGGCTCCGCTGCGGAGCCCAGCGTTGGCAATTCTTATCTGTAGTTAAAACGTGCCCCAACTATTCTTTTAGGAAATGGAGATGTCAATAATTCATTCATACATCTTGTATCAAACTGTACAGCACAATAAAAATGAGAAAGCACTGACGCATTTAAAGTACAGGAAAATTTTAGTCGATCAACTCGTAGGAGATTTTCGTCAGGAGAGAACAAGAGTTTCTATATCAATTTCTGAAATCAGACTAAACGGAAATCTGCACATAATGGGGAAAGGTCCAAAGGGGGACTGTGTTGTGTGCTCTACAAGGAAACAAAGGGATGGCAGACGTCAAACAAGTGAATACTGTGACTCTTGCTCGAGTAAACCCAGAATGCACGTGGGAGATTGTTTAGAAAGATATCACAGCATGGTGAATTACAAAATTTAAAATTTACATTTCATTTACAAGAAGAAGGTGCATATGTATAAAATAAATAAAATCAAAAACATTCACAAGCACGTGGAATTTTTCTTATTTAAAATAGACTCCTTCTTCGCAACTCGTTCCGCTGCGAAAATGTGCCGGAGTTGCTGGTAGGCAGTGGTACAAAAACGTGCGGAGCGTTAAGGGTTAATAATTCTTTCAATTGTGAATTATAGGGTTGGTAAATAAGTAATTTCGGATTGAAAATAACAAGGAAAACTCAATTCTTTTGCTTAAAAATATCAGTTTATTCAATTAGACAAATCAATTTTCACGCTGCTTTTCTTTCATCGCTTCATTTTAATATACTGTATTATATAACGTAAAAATCGTGCTTGCGATGCTTGCTTTTTCGGAAATTATGTAATAAAAGTATGACTGAAACGCGCGCGCCTTGCCCTTTCATCTTCAAACTGTAATAAAAACGAATATGTAATGTATAGTATAAAAATATAATAATAATATAATTATAATATATAATTTAGATTTCTTAATGTTAACAACGTATGAACATAGATATAATGACACTATAATTATAATATAAAATATAATTATGATATATATATATATATATATAAAATAATAATAATAATATAATTATAATACAAAGCGTTAACGACCCTCGTTAGCACAAACTCCATATCTACGAAAACATTGCAATGTTAAAGACATTCCAACATTGAAAGGGGTGTGGCATTAGGTTTCTGTGGTTCAGTCAGAACTTCGAAACAGTTCGTTGAACAGAGCAACCCAGCATTTGGATGAACCGCAACGTGTCCACAACACCGTTTAACCACCGATGATCCGTGAACGAGCGCAACCTGTGCGGCAAAATGGACAAAAGAAGGAGGAGGAGAAGAAGTAGCAGAGGGAGGGGGAGAGAGAGAGAGAGTGTAAAAGATGAAGTAGCCGGTGTTTGCAGTCGAACGTCGAACAATCACTCCGCAGGGGGTCGTTACAGGCGCCGAGGGTACGGCGGTGGCTGCTCTCTTGTTTATTTGTCGTCGAATCAACGGTCCATTAAACAACGATGGGGAACGGTGATCGACGACATCGAGTTTCAGGCTCTCGTAAGCGAGACAAACGACGCGATGATTTTTAACTAATTTTCAAATTAGGAAATTTGCGATAATCATTTCATTTGATAGCAGCGCGAGTTTAGCGTTCGATGAATTATTTCTCGAGCTTTGATTTACTTTTTCATTAATTTTCGAATGGATGTAAACGTTTCAATTAATATTCTCCTTTCCACTCCTAAATCACTCATTTTATTTAGCAACTTTTAAGTGACAATTTTTGATGCTATGGTTTTCATGTAATTATAAAATTAGGGAATATATGGTAATTTTCTTATTTAATAGATGTGCAGTTTTTATTTTTGATGAATCATTTCACGATCTTCAATTAATTTTTCAATCAATTTCTGAATGACTAGAACGTTTTAATTAAGATATTTTTAAAATTACCCCTCTCGCTTAGTATATTTTGAGTGAAAACGTGCGATGCGACGATTTTTATACAGTGGGGAGCAAAATTTTCCGTGAACAATACTGCAATGGTTTAACCTCTTTAAAACTAGTCTAAATGACTGGTGAAGTTTTTTTGTAAATGTTAGAAGAAGCTAGTTCGCACAGTACATGTATAATGACTGATATACTTTTTTTTTAATTTTTACTATTTGTTTCGCTTTTTATCCGAGGCTATGATAAAAATTTAAAAAATGTATTTGATACTTCTCGATAATTTATATGCATGTTGAAAATTTCACTGATATATCTACATGATATGCATGTAAATATATAATATAAATAATTATAAACCGAAATAAATATCAATATAATACAAACAAAAATAAGTATAAATATAACATAAATAAAAAATATAAACGTACATATAAATATACGTCTGACCAGCGAAAAGCTGAAAACGCTGTACGCAACGCACGCATGAAAATACGTTGTCGATCCAGAGCGAAGATCCGTCGGACAAATGAAAAAGTTGAAACCGCTGAAAGGTTAAAAGCAAGCGACACCGAGCCAGCCGTGGTGGCGTCAGTCACCAGCAGGATCATTGGATCGGTAGCACACGCGTTCGATATCGAGTAGCACGTAGGAGACCAATTTGCAAGCGATTCGATGCCTTCAGGGGGGCGCGAAGAGGAGCATCGTCGTCCGGAATGCGTCTAAATGAAAGAAGAAAAGGAACTGCGACAGCGGAACGAAAAGAGAGAGACAGAGAAAAAGAGAATAAAGAAAGAGCAAGAGGAAGAGAGAAATAGAGACAGAAGGAGAAAGAGAGAAATAGAGAGAAGAAGGAAAAGAGAGAGAGAGAGGGAGAGAGAGAGAGAGAAGAAGGAAAAGAGATAGAGAGAGAGAGATAGATAGATAGAGAGGAGTCAAAGCGAAAATAAAACCGGTTCGAACTATTAACTACCGGCGGCAAACGGAGCGAGAGGGAAGAAGGGGTAGGGAGAACGAGGACACACCGGCGCGCTGATAAAGGGAGCAAACAGAGGCGAGGAGCTCGTAGAGAGGGATAGTCCCGCGAAAAAGGCTCCTATTTTCTCGATGCAATTTCATCGGCGGCAATTTCGCCGAAAACATGCAGCTGCTGCTGCTGCTGCTGCCTGCCGCCTCGTGTAACCACCGCACGATATTAGGACCCTGTCTCCTATTATTTTTTAGGCTTAGGAATCGCTCTTTTTTTGTGCCCGAAAGGACTTCACGGCGTTGCCCGAGATCAAACATTAATTTCGCGAACGAAGTCGCCGTTTACGGGGAGGAAAGAGGGACAGGGACAGGGACGGGGGGGAACGACGGGGCGGAAACCGGGACGGGAAAAGAAGAGCAAGGCGTGCGGCGGCCGACGAGCAAAAAGGACGGCGGCCGGTCGCGCAAGGTGTTCGCACGATTTTTGATGAAACAATCAAGGCGGCGCTATTACCATACGCGCTGCCCACTAAAAGATTTCGGGACATGTCGATACAACTTAATTTGAGAGGCTCGTTTCCGCGCGGTCGCCGCTTCGCCTGCGGATAACTCGCGTTAACCCCCTTCACGTACCATATACCTCACAGTTCCAGCGGTTAGGAATTTTTCAATTGGCATCATTTCTTAGAAGGGACAGAACATTAACATTTATTCCGTGCCTGAATTTACTTGAATGCTTAAATGAGCCGTTCAGTGCACACATCGATTAACTCCACTTTTTGAAAAATCTTAAATTTAAGTGTTAAAGCACTCGGTATAGTCGTAACTTTTTATATTTATAATAACTTTCCTGAATAATAAAGATTAATACCATTAAACGGCAAAATTTTGTTGGTCATTGAAAAATAAGAAATTTATTTCAGAAGCCATTTTGATTAACTCCGTACTCTAATGTAATCGTTGTTTTGTTGCCATGCATCAATGCTTTTTTTTTAAACAGCCGAAGATGCTCCCCCCTCTCAATAATACTGGTAATAAAATCGCGTCGGCAAACAGATAAAAAAAATGCTTGTTTGGCCAGAAACTGAAGGATCAATCATTAACAGAAAAATAACCGTCACAGAGTTTCCAGTATAAATTGGCTTAAAATACGCTGGATAAGGTTAGAAAGGTCCAAACCCCATCTCATACAATTCAAATGTGATTATAATGAAGATACAGAATTTAAAGCCATTAATTTAAGAAAATCTGTATTAGGTAGACCGCAAAGTTTGAAAAATATAAATCAGTCATTATTATATCCTAAAGGTAGAACTGTGACAAGGGAAAAATGGAGAGACATGATGGACCTGCTAAAATACATTCCTTCTGTTGAACATGATTACTATAAAAAGGTGACAACATATCGAAATGACGAATCCTCACATACAGATGATGACGAAGACATTATTTGTAATATTCCTGATGAATTAATCACAAATAATATATTATAACAGAGCTGTCAACATTCATTTTTATGGAATAGCTGTAATCAAAATATATAATAACTAAATTTTTCTATAATAAAAAACTTAAAAATTTAAAGACTGAATTTAACTTTACTGCTTTCTTCAGTAGCCAAATTGATGAACTCCACCAGTCACATAAAAACTGTAACATTACTGACGATTACTTTTTTGGCTATTCTTTCTTGTTAATTTTATACACCGTTAAATGAAAGCTATATCTGTATTTATAACAGGAATTTTAAAAAACAATGTACATCATTTCATTGCGTTTCTCGACTTTTTGTTGTATGGAGTTAATCGATGTGTGCACTGAACGGCTCAAATATCAATGACAAGAGGTTAGATTTGTATACCAATCTTAAAGAATAGAATAGTATCCGTACTTGATAATTGATCACTGTAATTTTCATCGCGTGTCGGATTCGTCGAAGTACGCGAAGGGGTTAAAGCACGCCCCGGGGACCACGATGACATTTTCGAACGAGTCTTTCGCTCACACGGAATTGTTTTTCGATGCGAAGTTTGTTTCTTGCAAAGTAAGTGCTTTTACGATGCGGGTTGCTTTTATGAAGGCGGCGCGATTGATTAAGCGAATTTGGTAGGCTGTACAGTGAGACATGAGTTGCGTTAATTAATACTTATTTGTCTTTAATATTTTTAATAACGGGACCAGACAATCTTTCTTTCTTTTATTGTCTTTATGTACTTTTGTTTCTAGATTTTTATAACAGAAGAATTTATTTTCTTCTCGATGTAGAAGAAATTAACACTATGCCGTCCGCACATCTAATCAAAATTTTTTCGTGTCGCGCCGGTGGAACCGATTTACATAATTTAATTTCTTGTGAACTAGATGTCCACACACGAAGGGCACGGATTTTTATGAAAACACAAAGTTGCTGCGTCTGTAATTGACTGTTAGTTAAACAAAACACGCAATATTAACTTTCGTTCTACAGTTTCCGAATACCACAATACAGCCACCGGCATTTACTCGATAGTTTTTTGCATGGTACCAACGGGGAGCCACCGGCACTTACCCGATAGTTCTCGCATGGCACCAACGTGGAACCACCGGACGTTACAGTATTAATAATGTTCATATTTAGTAGATCTTGCGCGGGATCTTTGTCACGAGGCTGACTCGTTGTTATAGTGCAAGGGGTTTAAACTGTACAGACCACAATGTTCGATGAAAGTAGTTGCAATTCTCGGAGGATTCTTATTTTATATATAACATTTCGTTGTAAATTTCATTGACAAATTAAGGGGATAACTAGAAACAAATGCCGGGAATTTGTGAATAACGAAGCAACAA
>NC_135772.1:692722-733571 GCF_028453695.1 Augochlora pura
TCCTGAATAATAAAGATTAATACCATTAAACGGCAAAATTTTTTTGGTCATTGAAAAATAAGAAATTTATTTCAGAAGCCATTTTGATTAACTCCGTACTCTAATGTAATCGTTGTTTTGTTGCCATGCATCAATGCTTTTTTTTTAAACAGCCGAAGATGCTCCCCCCTCTCAATAATACTGGTAATAAAATCGCATCGGCAAACAGATAAAAAAATGCTTGTTTGGCCAGAAACTGAAGGATCAATCATTAACAGAAAAGTAACCGTCACAGAGTTTCCAGTAAATTGGTTTAAAATACGCTGGATAAGGTTAGAAAGGTTCAAACCCCATATCATACAATTCAAATGTGATTATAATGAAGATACAGAATTTAAAGCCATTAATTTAAGAAAATCTGTATTAGGTAGACCGCAAAGTTTGAAAAATATAGATCAGCCTTTATTATATCTTAAAGGTAGAACTGTGACAAGGGAAAAATGGAGAGACATGATCGACCTGCTAAAATACATTCCTTCTGTTGAACATGATTACTATAAAAACTTGACAACAAATCGAAGTGACGAATCCTCACATACAGCTGATGAAGAAGACATTATTTGTAATATTCCTGATGAATTAATCACAAATAATATATTATAACAGAACTGTCAACATCCATTTTTATGGAAAAGCTGTAATCAAAATATATAATAACTAACTTTTTCTATAATAAAAACTTAAAAATTTAAAGACTGAATTTAACTTTACAAATTGATTAACTCCACCAGTCACATAAAAACTGTAACATTACTGACGATTACTTTTTTGGCTATTCTTTTTTGTTAATTTTATACACCGTTAAATGAAAGCTATATCTGTATTTATGCATTCGACATTATATATGTGAATCTATATTACAACAGGAATTTTAAAAAACAATGTACATCATTTCATCGCGTTTCTCGACTTTTTGTTTTATGCAGTTAATCGATGTGTGCACTGAACGGCTCAAATATCAATGACAAGAGGTTAGATTTGTACACCAATCTTAAAGAATAGAATAGTATCCGTACTTGATAATTGATCACTGTAATTTTCATCGCGTGTCGGACTCGTCGAAGTACGCGAAGGGGTTAAAGCACGCCCCGGGGACCACGATGACATTTTCGAACGAGTCTTTCGCTCACACGGAATTGTTTTTCGATGCGAAGTTTGTTTCTTGCAAAGTAAGTGCTTTTACGATGCGGGTTGCTTTTATGAAGGCGGTACGATTGAATGATCACGTGACGAATTTGGTAGGCTGTACAGTGGGACATGATTTGCGTTAATTAATACTTATTTGTCTTTAATATTTTTAATAACGGGACCAGACAATCTTTCTTTCTTTTATTGTCTTTATGTACTTTTGTTTCTAGATTTTTATAACAGAAGAATTTATCTTCTTCTCGATGTAGAAGAAATTAACACTATGCCGTCCGCACATCTAATCTAGATTTTTTCGTGTCGCGCCGGTGGGACCGATTTACATAATTTCATTTTTTGTGAACAAGATGTCCACATACATGAAGGGCACGGATTTTTATGAAAACACAAAGTTGCTGCGTCTGTAATTTACTATTAGTTAAACAAAACACGCAATATTAACTTTCGTTCTACAGTTTCGAATACCACAATACAGCCACCGTCATTGCACCAACGGGGAGCCACCGGCACTTACCCGATAGTTCTCGCATGGCACCAACGTGGAACCACCGGACGTCACAGAATTAATAATGTTCATATTTAGTAAATCTTGCACGGGATCTTTGTCACGAGTCTGACTCGTTATTATAGTGCAAGGGGTTCAAACTGTACAGACCACAATGTTCGATGAAAGTAGTTGCAATTCTCGGAGGATTCTCATTTTATATATAACATTTCGTTGTAAATTTCATTGACAAATTAAGGAGATAACTAGAAACAAATGCCGGGAATTTGTGAATAACGAAGCAACAAATTACCGGACGAATATGTGTTAATCCTTTGCGAAATTAATGAATCAGTATTTGGTTTCAGTTTTTTTTTAATTATGCGCTTTAATAAATTTTCTGCGAGATCAGGTTATTCGCGGATATTTTATTCGAGTAGATTCTTCGAATAAAATTTTACTCGAATAATATCCAACTCTAAATGAGGTTTATTAGGGAATAAATGGTGACGTGTACTTGACTATTAACCTTAAATAGCGCTTCATGAATTATTTATATATTTTTATCGCATGGAAGGTAGAAACTATGTCAGCAAGTAAGTAGCTTCAAATTGTCTGTGCCAACCACCATGGTCGATTAAAGTAATTGCAATTCTCGGTGTTTGCTTCTTGATAGCAGAATGGGGAATGTATAAATAAAGTGTTAGAAATACTATTCTCAAATTGTTGTGTTTATCTATATATTTTATCATAAACATGTAAAGACCAATTCTAATTATAATTCCTTCTTTCTACTTTTATTATTGATATTTTGTGATGATCCGTAGTTAACCGATTATTTGTTTCAGTTGCGCGATCGGTACAGACAATTTTAAGCTATTTAGTTGCTGGCATAGCTATGATTTTTCATGTAACAGAAACGTGTAAATAGTTCACGAAGTACTATCTTAGGTTATCGTTTAAATACACTTTACTGTTTAGGGAATAGATCTTATTCAGAGTGGAATATTATTAGTAAATTTTAATATAGTATAGTATTTAATATAATATAGTAAAATTTGATTCGAAGAATTTATTCGAACAAGATATATGCAACTCTAATCTCATCTAATATTTTAAAACGCATAACAAAAAGCCTTTAATCGAACTAGATATTGATACATTAGCTTCTAAAATTCAATGCTAAATATTACATTAAGTTTATGATTTCTAATTATCTTTTTAATTTTAAATGAAATTAATAACGATATTTTATGTGTAAAATGTCAAGGTTATTTATAACGTATAAATCTTATGTATAAAATGTCAAGGTTATTTATAACGTATAAATCTTATGTATAAAATGTCAAGGTTATGTATAACGTATGAATTTTATGTATAAAATGTCAAATAAAATGTATTAAACAATCTTTAACTAATCAATTTTGCTGTCTTCGTATTATAATTCTTTATTCGAATTATTTTCTGTTCAAATAATTCCTACAAATTCTCTTTCCGAATAATTTGGGAAAGCAACGTGGAAAAGATCCAACAATAATATATGACTTCGCATGTTAAACTATGATTTTACATATTAAACGATGACTTTATATATTAAACTTTACATGTTACC
Organism: Augochlora pura; assembly: GCF_028453695.1. Taxonomy (NCBI): domain Eukaryota; kingdom Metazoa; phylum Arthropoda; class Insecta; order Hymenoptera; family Halictidae; genus Augochlora; species Augochlora pura. Next base: position 696,004 of record NC_135772.1, read on the forward strand.
ATTTATGTTCAAGTCGAGTATTCACTGTACGAATTCGTGGACGAATAAATTTTCATTCAAATAAAATCTTCTTCGAATGAATCCTGACTCGAATAAAATCTTCGAATAAATTCGACTAAAATTTCCTTGAAATAAATTCTGATACGACTAAAACAGTATTCAAATTTTCCACCTAGACGCATTCTCATCAATTACATATTTATCCAATAGCATCGAATACACTCATTACCTCGAATAATAGTACTTGATTCATCGATCCTTATATATCTCGCCGGTGATCCGAATAAAATTTTGCGCAACTCTGCCTCGAACTATCCAACACGACGTATCAACAGATATCATTAATTCTTGAATTATGGCTAAGACAGTAAGTACTATCTCTCCTATCTCTCTCTCTTTTTTCATCTCTCTGCCTCTCTCTCTCTCTCTCTCTCTCTCTCACTACTCTATAGTTCTGTCTCTATAGCTATCGCTCTCCCTTCGAGCCCGCAAATCCCTCTGAAACTGCACGATGGATTACAGGTTCGAGCGAGTGGATACGGGAAGGAGGATTAAACTGTTACTTCGAGCTCATGCTTTTCCGGTTGCTTGACCTGTCAGGCAGCGAGCTTACCATCGACGCCAATGCCCGGAAGGCACCGTTGATTCCCAACTCGCAGGATCGATGAGCACAGCTCTCTCTCTTTCTATCTCTATGCAGCGTTGATTCCCAACTCGCAGGATCGACGAGCACAGAGCTCTTTCTCTCTCTCTCTTTCTCTCTCTCTCTATTTCTATTTCTCTCTCTTCTCTCTGCCCCCCCCCCTCTCTCTCCGTGGTTCTCTCGGCCGTTTCGCTTCCCCTCATCCGTCTCTCTGTTTCTCTGGCCGCCACGACTCTCTCAGCCCCTCCGCGGCGGTGGCCGACCGAAATGATACTATCGCGTAGTCCAACTGGCCGATGACACCCGCGCTGATACACCGACGACGTCCCATTGGCCGGTTCCACCGGGTGGCGTATATTAGAGGGTTTCACCGATTGGCGGCTCTTCGGAACGCCCAGGAAGGATGCGCAGCTGCCAGGACATGCGTAATCCGACGGGTTGATCGACGTTCGGAGGAGCAAAACGACGGCCGACGCGACGCGCTGTCGACCATTTCCACCTAGCCACCATCATTCCTACTCTATACACATACATATATATACCTGTAGGACGTTCGATACCGGTGATCGCACCGTTTTCCCCTCCCTTCCTCTCTCTCTCTCTCTCTTTCTCTGCGCACCGGAAGCCGAGGACTGCGCGCGGTTAGGTCGATCCCGTTATGGGAGACTTCGGTGCCGAAGCTTTGATGCGCGTTGTTCCGCGTTTGTGCAGACATTTTTAATCCTTTGCACTCGAAACCATTTTAACCGGGAATTCGACATAATTTTTCTGACTGATAGTGTTTCCATTCTATGTAACGAAATGCACTTTTGTGCAAAGAAAATTGACTCTTGTGACTCCTGGCGACAAAGCTATTTTTTAAATTTTTTAAATCTGATCTTTGTTTGGTATAAAAATTATCTTGGGACGTGGAAGAACAATTTTAGTGGTGCCTCGGAGTGCAAAGGGTTCATCCTTCGTTCTTAACCATTTAAGTGTGCGTTAACGAGTATATCCGTCATGGAGATGTGGCAGAATGTTGTGTCGCGACGATTTTATATCCGTCGTGTTAAATAAATTTTGTTACAATTTCATATTTAAATTGCAATTCTGGCAGAAACTGAATTATATTTGTAAATTTGAATATATGTAAAATGTGTAGAGGTTTAAACGAAATGATGGAAGCAAATGAAAATTATAAATAATTTCAGTTGGATGCGTAACTCTCTTCGTCATCGCTTGATTATCGCGACACACATAACCTAACATAACCTGGCGGGCGCTTTGCAAAGAGAGATCGCTACGGTTAACTGGTTAAACACTGTAATAACGAGTCGGACTCGTGACGAACGTTTTGTACGTAATTTGATTAACCCTTTGTACTCGAACGGCGACTACTTTGAGGCATGACTGAGGCAAAATTGTTAGGGGGAACTTGTTAATGTCGTGTTAGTTCTCTTAAATTGTACTCTGGTTAACATATATTCGCCCGCAAAATGAGAATTCGTTATTTTACAAATAATTAACAATAGCCAAATGACGAAAATTCGTCGTTTGTATATTACAGAAAATACTTGATTCATGTTCTTTTAATTCTGAATAAATTAAATTCTAATTTTTGCAAAACAAAGATCATTCTAATGAAGGCAAATGTGTTTTATATGATTTTCCAAAATTTCACTGAAAAATATATGATTTTTAACAAGTTACGGTGTTTTTATATAGACAATATCATTTCTATTGTACATATATCAATAAATACCGCCATTTTGTGAATGGAGGTGCAACAAATTACTAGGAATATGTGTTAAAAATGTTCGATTGAAGTAGTTGCATTTGTCGGGGGATTCTCATTTTATATATAAAATTTCGTTGTATTGAAAAATTAAAGAAAATGACTAGAAATCATAAAATTAATGGTTCCAACGCCATTTGTACCATCAATGATAAACGTATGATTTATAACAAATTTAAATCTGAAGACTTAATTTCCACCACAAGAATAGGTTATAATAAGTTGCTTCTGTTGTCACGTATACGATAATTAGCAATTGCATATAATGTATTCGGTTAAAATTGAAATGTAGCAGTAATTAACGGCATCTGTTAAAATCTCAGTCAACTGTAATAGTTGTTAACATTTTATGATGTGCTTTACAATCTCGCTAGTTTCTCTAAAATAGGTAAGACTGATGTAATATTTTAGCAATGTTAGTAATAGCGTCATAAATTGAAATAACATTTTACCCTTCTCTTACCAAGGTTGCGTAGGAATTTATTAGTTACAAACAAGTGTTAACCAATGTAGATATAAAAGAAATCGTAGTGCGAAGGGTTAATCATAGTTGAAGAACATTAACAGAACTTTGTGGTCATTATGCATTTAGTCATGAAATAATGACATAAATGTTAAATATTCACTTGACACTAATATGAGACATTCATATCATATTATAAAATTACTATCATATTATAAAAGATGTTACTACAACTACAATACACTTTTCAATCACCTTTTTCAAATGTCACGAACAAAATTAAATAAAAAGAATGAAAAACTAAGAACAAATTATTGCGGAGATAATTCGAGTCCAATTCCAAATACTTTTAGGGGAACATCTACATATAATAAGTCCACGTGACACGACACCCATCCTAACTGCTAAACTCAGAGTCGTACCTCGAGGACGCGAGGCAGAAATTTAAAGAATAATAACAATATTGGCATAAAAAAAGGAATTACTTCGAAATCAAAAAGATCGAACCTCCTGCAAACGAAAAAGAAAATCGTCGGATGAGACCAAGAAGAAGTTAACCCTTTGCACTCGAGTGGTGACTCCGAGGCCCTACGAAAATTGTTCTATCACGTCCCAAGATCATTTTTATACCAATAAAGTTTAGATTTAAAAAATTGTTAAATAGCGAAACCGTTCGTACGAGTCACAAGAATCAATTTCGTATGCATAAAAGTGCAATTTGTTGCATAGAATGGAAATACTATGAGTCAGGAAAATTCGTTCGGATTTATAATTAAAATGGCTTGGAGTGCAAAGGGTTAAGAACGCGATTGGAATCGGATGATTGGTTTGATAAGATCGACAAACGATGATGCTCTGTATTCATTTTTCGCGACGTTAAATTCACAGAAAATTCCGAAGAAAAACTGTGCATTTGATGTGCGTCCTATTAATTGTGGGCCCATAATGATTGCGCAAGCTCCGAGTATAAATTTTACATTTGCGATCGCTGTAAAACTGTATAAAACTATATCATTAAATAGCGCTTGCAATAATAAAAGCGTTACTAATACTTTAAAGCAATTTAATTACAGCAGTTTAAATAGCAGTTAATTACTCCTTTAACTGTTTGCACCCGAGCGGCGACTTTACGACGCCATTAAAATTGTTTTAACACGTTCCAAAATTATTTTCATAGATATTACCTAAATTGAAAAAATTGTTGAAAGCATAGCTATTATAAGAGTCACGAGACTCGATTTCTCGTTCCGTAGACTAAATGTTGTCCTATAAAATGGAAATATCAGAAGTCGGAGAAATGACTTGCAGTTTCCAGTTGAAATAACCTCGACTAGAAAGGGTTAATTTTAAAACGGGACGAGATTACGATCTCTTGTCGCAGTTTTTCCAGCCGGTTTTAATTGAATCCCGGACACTGCGGAAGGAGCATCCTTTTGCGCGCGCGCGCGGCCCCTAAGTTAACGACGCCGTTTAAGTATGATTACTAAGAAAGTTTTTCAAACGTCCGCGACTCAGCCGAATTCCATTACACAAACTTCGGCGAACGGCGGTGTTTCAATCTCGATGTGCCCGGGCTCAATTAACGTACACGATAATGAGCGTTAATTCGCGGGCAGGTTTATCGCCGGTTGGCATGTCACGCTGACATTTGTTGTGCCGCGGTATTACACGTGGATGCCGAGAAGCCACCGCGCACCCATTCGCCGGCCGAAGGCGAATCTCCGTTGGCTCTCCTTCGATAATACCCGAATACAACGCGGATCGTTATTTTTTTCTCGCAACATTGTTATTATTCAATTTACCTCGTTAATAAAATGTGCTTTCTGTTAATCGTAATTTAAGACGTCCGCCGGCGAGTGATACGGGAAGATTAGCGGTTTGCGAGCGCGTCGAGCAACGGCGCGCGGTCTCGTGAACACGGAGACGTACGCGGGTATGCGAATTATTTTTAAGATTGCCATGTTATTACCAGCTCCGAAATCCCGAATTTATTCGGTCGGTCGATCTTTCGAATTTTTCGTATGTTTCAGGTACGTTTAATTTTTAGGCAGCCCGTTCTGTTCCACTTCTGCGCCTTCGATAAGCGAGCGGAATTAATGGGCGCGTTTATTTTTCTCGAACACGCCATGGGTGCGACTGGTATTAACCCTTTCGCTACGGGTGCCGTATATATCCGGCATCCAAATGATGTGTATACAAGTGCCATCCGTAGGCAAGATATAAAAATAATTTTGTATTTTAATAATTGTGTAGGTGCTTTCATATTAACCCTTTGGCTACGGCAGACTTTGGCACGGCCGTAGTTTTTCGTTAGACATGCATTTCTGAGGAAGTATATTAAAATATTTAAAATATTGAATTCTGTTACATTAAACCAATATTACTTGAAGTGAAGAATAATATTAAGATTTTTTACAATATATAACATAAATATTGCACAATATATAATTAATCAAATTTAATAATAAACGGGGTGGAAATTTGATCTTGACGCCTATTGGCGCCTACAGTACCGGGAAACCAACATGTGTCGGACGCCAATAGGCGCCAACAGTAGTCAAAGGGTTAAAAATGTAAATATAGTTGTTACATTAGACCAATGACTGTTTTATTCAGCACAGTTGTTATTTAAAACTAAGAAAAACGTATGAAATCACACGCATTGTGCATTTCTGGCGTGAACTTTCGTTCAGCGACAGTACTCCAGCGAACGACACTGCCGTAGTGAAAGGGTTAATATCATTATGAAAAATTGCATTCTTTTAGTTTCAATAACATATGCATTTAAAAGTGTTCTTTTGTGGAAACGGAACAATGTTCTTTGTACATTTAAAATTATATTTTTTAAATGTATATATTTTGTAAATATTAAATTGCTTATTGATTGATTAAATTTTTGTATTAACCCTTTGCACTCGAAGCAATTTTAAGTGTACATGTGAAATAATTTTCCCGGCTCATAGTATTTCTATTTTATGCAATAAAGTACACTTTTATGCGTACGAAATTGATTCTTGCGACTTACAGCAACAATTTCACTACTCAACAATCTGTTAAATATAAACTTTATTGTTATAAAAGTTATTTTGAAATTTAATAGAATAATTTAGTGGTGCTTCAGGGTCACATTCGAGTGCAAAGGGTTAAAAAGGTATTGATACTTCTGTTGCACGTAGTGCGTTTATTGAGGGAATAATAATAAAATATATAAAAGGAAATAGAATAATGCAAACCTCTTCGAACTGATTCCAACATTATTTTATTTGTTTTAGTTAATTATGTTATTTTATTATTTCTATTATTATATTACTTTTATGTATTATCGTTATACAATTTTATTTATTATTGTATCCAAATTGATTTAATATCACCTTGCTTTAACATTTAGCGTTGATTTCAACGTCATTCTTAATCTTGTACTTTTATCAACTTTTAATTACAGATTAATCGTTGTCAGTGCTAATTAATTTATAATTAGAAATTGAAGAAAGAACGAGACTAAGGATAATTATGAAATTAACATTAATAGTGATTACAGTACAGTGCCCGTGTCGTAATATAAATTATTGTATCAAGAAACATAGATGTGCAACTGGTTTAAGAATAAAATTTGATAAAATTGGATAAGATTGCATAAAAATAAAGAAAATTTAATAATATTAACACTAGGTTTACAGAGTAATAAAAGCAGCCGTTTTATATTTGTTTATGAAAGTAACGATTTATTCTAATCGTTAATGTAATCGATAAATAAATAAATATAAATACTTATAGTAAATATAATCGATCAATAAGCAATAAATGTATCTTTAAAATTTGAATAATAGTACCTTAACAAATCAGTGACCCGTCATTTTGACGGATTCCGTAAATCTAGTGTTAAATAAAACTGAATAATATTGAATAGGATTGATTAATATTGAATAAGATTGAATAACATTTAATAAAATCGAGTAAAATCGAATAGAATCGAATAGAGGAATTAAATAGAATCGAATAGTATCGAATAATATCGAAGAGAAGAATCGTATAGTATCGATTTGAATTGAATAGAGGAATCGAATAGTATCGAAGAGAAAAATCGGATAGAATCGAATAGTATCGAATAGAATCGGATAAAATCGAATAAAATAAAATAAAATTTGAATGAATAATTTCCGAATCTTCTTGATTCCCTCTGCTATTTCGTCATAGGCGGCGGTCGACGGGCGCGCGTTTCCAAGAGCTTGCATTCGAGGAACGATGACGCCGCGAACCATGAATTTCGATAATCGCTAGCAATTGCTGTATTATCCCAGCAGGTGCCAATAATGGGCGGCGCCTCGGCCCCCCGATGCTTTACAGCTTCGTTATACAAACATACGAAATAATTTTTTAACAACCTACCTCCGCGCGTAACCCTTCCTGGTGCAAATTATCGGGGGATAGAAGTTCACCATCCTTTGCCAGCTGGGTTACCTCGAAACCGAACAACGAAAATCAGTATGGACCTCGTTCCACGTACCAACGTTTTTCTGTAAGAATTCTTCGTCTAATTGATTCTTTTGTTTTCTTTTTGGCACGTTTTTTTGACAGTAAAAATTTGAATTAGTTGCGAGAATAGATAAGATATTTATTCTTGAACAATATAATAAATATAAATGTAATATATATATATATATATAGAAATGTAATAAATATGAATGTAGCAAATATCATTGTAGTAAATATAACTGTAGCAAATATCATTGTAGTGAATATAATAAATTAAAAAATAACTTAAAAAAAGAGACGTTATATAGAATTGAATGTATGATAATATTGTTTGTAAATTTTAATAGTACAGCATTTAATTTATTTTATATGAAGGATACAAATAAATACTATATCACTTATATTTATATTAATTACTTCTAGTCTTGATCCCATTGATTTACCAGATATCGCAGTCGTACGTCTATTAACCAATAACTCTTCTTATATTTACATAAAATTGAAACATATATTTAAACTTTAAAAAATAATGAATAAATTTTGTTTTTCCTACTTAATCTTCCATATTATATATTACTATTTGTTCAACGATAATTAATTCTAACCAGCACCATATCTACATGTAATCGTAACGCGACCGCAAAATGTTAATTACTAATACAATAGAAACACATATAAAATGTTACAAAAAAAAAAAAATAAAAAAAAATTAGGAAAACAAGGTTTTCCTCTCCCACTGTCGACCAATGTCATTCTTCATAATCCTACGGCAATTATATGTAATAGCGTTTACTCCTTTTTAAAAGAATGTAACCTATTGTTATAAGAAAACCTTTGTATACACGTCGCACAATAACTTCCTCTTGGAAGTTAAATTTGCGTTAATAATAAAAAAAAAAAAAAAAATGTTACAAATCGATCTTCTTATTTCTGAATGCTAACCATCGCACTATGGCACGTTACAAGTATAAAACAAACAATTGAAGTCTCGACATCGAAGAATGTTTGCGAACGTAATCCCAGCGTTCGGGAAACGGCGATCAAGATGGCGGCGGCGTACGTTTCGGCGCGGCCTTGTGTCCCGCGGCGGTCGGGGCCCCGCGTTTTGACACCTCGGCAACGCGCAACCCGGGCAACAACGATGTAATTTCGCCGGGTAAACGGGTTCGGTCCGGCCTTTTCGACGTTTTCGACGCGGCGGCTTTAACGACTGGACGCGCCGGCCGCGCGCTTAGCGCTTCATGCCGATTGTTTTTACGTCTGTTTTCGGGCACACGGCGCACGGTAATTGGCAACGAGGCCCCGGCCACTTCTGTTGTGCCCCCTTTTTTTTTTACTTCGGGGCCCGGGATGTGTCGCTGCGCTGCTTCTCGCCGGGTTCTCTCTCTCTCTCTCTCTCTCTCTCTCTCCCTCCCTCTCTCTCTCTCTCGGCCTCGGCAGATACGGTCTCTGGACCCAAGGCACCGTGAACCAACTTCGCCGAAAAAAAGGAACACCATGGAGCGTAAGGTCGAGCGGCTGGATAATGAGGCGGATCGATCGATTATTAAGTGGGGCCCCATCGAGTGGCGTGGACCTCGTGCGAAACGCGGGACCCGTGTCCGCGCGTATTCGGACGAAACTCTCCGGGCCGCGATTCGGATCGATACAAATTGCGCCGTTATTGTCCCGGATGCTTCACTTCCTCCGGGATCATCTTAATTTTAACTTTCGCGATTAACCTCTATAATGACTGCTCAAGAGAGACGAGTGTACCGGAGTAAAATGTATGAAACGCGTTTGATGTAGTTCGATGAAGTTTCGGAAAGAAATTGTAAGAATTTTGTAAAATCTGAGAATTATCAAATTGAAAAGGGAGGAGAAATAAGAAATGGTATTGTTATTTAGTAAAAATATTGACACGTTGTCCGCGTGAAAAAACTTCGTCTTTCGCGAACAATCACCAATAGCCAAAATTTGGCATCTGAAAAAAGCAGTAAAGTTAAATTCAGTCTTTAAATTTTTAAGTTTTTTATTACAGAAAAAGTTAGTTATTATATATTTTTATTACAGCTTTTCCATAAAAATGAATGTTGACAGTTCTGTTATAATATATTATTTGTGATTAATTCATCAGGAATATTACAAATAATGTCTTCGTCATCATCTGTATGTGAGGATTCGTCATTTCGATTTGTTGTCACGTTTTTATAGTAATCATGTTCAACAGAAGGAATGTATTTTAGCAGGTCAATCATGTCTCTCCATTTTTCCCTTGTCGCAGTTCTACCTTTAGGATATAATAAAGACTGATCTATATTTTTCAAACTTTGCGGTCTACCTAATACAGATTTTCTTAAATTAATAGCTTTAAATTCTCTTTTATCTTCATTATAATCACATTTGAATTGTATGAGATGGGATTTGGACCTTTCTAACTTTATCCAGCGTATTTTAAGCCAATTTATACTGGAAACTCTGTGACGGTTACTTTTCTGTTAATGATTGATCCTTCAGTTTCTGACCAAACAAACATATTTTTTATCTGCTTGCCGATACGATTTTATTACCATTATTGTTGAGAGGGGGGAGCATCTTCGGCTGTGTAAAAAAACAGCATTGATGCATGGCAACAAAACAACGATTACATTAGAGTATGGAGTTAATCAAAATGGCTTCTGAAATAAATTACTTATTTTTCAATGACCAACAAAATTTTTCCGTTTAATGGTATTAATCTTTATTATTCAGGAAAGTTATTATAAATGTAAAAAGTTACGACTATACCGAGTGCTTTGACACTTAAATTTAAGATTTTTCAAAAAGTGGAGTTAATCGATGTGTGCACTGAACGGCTCAAATGACGAAAATTATGTATTTGTATATTACAGAAAACAATTGATTCTTGTTCTATTAATTCTGAATAAATTAAATTCGATTTTGTACCAAACAGAGATCATTCCAATAAAGAACTGATTTCAGTAAAATTTAAAAATTATTTTATATATTAAATTGAATAAATTATTTGAATAGAAAGTGCAGAATTATCGTACAATAATACTGTGTTTGTTTTTACGCAATTTTGAAAGGATATAACTACAATAATATAGTAATGTATAAGTATAATAACGGTGTATTCATTTTTACATAATTTTATAAGAATACATTTATACGAAAACACTTAAGTAACTTAAGTCACTTCAATTTCAAAAAGAGAATAATTTATGATGATTAAATTTATATTCATTTGCATATCGATTCCACTAATATCATTTAAAATTAAAATAAATCCTTATGCGAATGAAATCTAATTCGAATAAACTGTTATTTCGACAAGTATTTATTCGAGTCAAACTCTCATAAAATCTTACTCTTATAAATTGCTATACAATCGCCCATTAACTCAACAGCTTATAATAAATACCATTAATTATTCTTTATCTCTTATCCGAAGAAAATCTTACCAATCCCCGAGTTAATCCTCCATAAAACCATAAATTCTGTCAAACGATCGACGATTGAAAAAAGCATCAGAATAAAATGTCCACATCCGCCCTTAAAATACCGCCCCTCCGTCATTTCTAATTTTAATTGCTCGTTCGCAGACGCGCCCTGCCAGCCAGCCAGTCAACCAGCCAGCGCGATTCTTAATGAATTTTCGCATCGAAAAGGAGCAACGAGATAATTCGGCGCGATAGGTAATTGAGGTTAGATCGGTGGGCCCAGTGCCGCGGGTACAACTTGATTCGTCCCGGCACGCCCACAGTTGGCGGAAATTTCATTTGCCGGTTGCGTTTTTACCCCGTTATCGCACGGATCTCGACGGATCGGGACACACAGAGCGGCCCCGTACGTTTTTAACCGAATATTTTTCGCCGGGACCACCGCTCTCTCATTCCCTCCCTCTCTCTCTCCCTCTCTCTCTCTCTCTCTCTCTCTCTCTGTCAGAGCGCGAGAGAGGGTTTATGGGTGTACGGTTTGCTTAATACTACGGCAGTCGCGCGCGCCACCGATTATTGTAGTTTTATTATCGTCGCAAGGTGATTATCGTGCCAGTTAAACGCGGCGAGCCGCCGCGGATATCCGAATCGTATACACGGGGAAACAGCGCGCGTGCACGCCTAAACGTTTGCAATTCCGCGCGCGCACGCGCGAATTGCGCTTCCGAGTATCGCGGAATTTCGTTTGACAATATTAGTAAGAGGATATTTTTCTTTTGCAAAATTTTCCTCGGTGCTTAATTAATGGCAAAAGAAATTGTATGGAGAGTGATCTTGATATTGTTGTAATTATTACTGGTATAAATGAACGTATTAACCCTTTCCGGTTGTACGTTCACTCTCAGTCACCAAAGAATTTGGCAAGAAACCATACTAACCTTATATTTTATTAAACCATGAATTTCGTTTGACAATATTAGTAGAGCAAGACGATATTTTTCTGTTGCAGAATTTGCCTTAATTAATAGGGAAAGAAATGATATAGAAAGTGATCTAGGTATCGTAATTTTAGCTGGTATAAGTGAGTTAACCCTTTGCAGTTGTTTATCTACTCTCAGCAACCACAGCATGGAACTATACTAATCTTGTACTTTATTCAACCACGTATCAGCTTACAGTTTCTCTGAACGAACCTGAACGTCTAAAAAATTTGATGAGGAAATGAATTCACGTCATTTTAAGCATTTTTACTCGACACTATTTTAACGCAGGATGGGGTAGATGTGTCGAGCGTCATGTATACAAATTATTTTAATTCGTATATGATACAAATATAATTTATTCAATTTATATAATCGGTATACAATTATATACAATTTATATATAATAGTACAAATATAGTACAATTATTTTAGTTTGTACATAATAGAAATATAATTGATGCAATTTATATACAATTATCGTAAATTGAATATAACACAAATGTAATCTATATAATTTATATACAACTATCTTAACCCCTTGGGTAAATTTGACGTCTGAGACACGTCATCCACTTGTTTTCCCCTAGGAGCGGATGACGTGTCTAAGACGTCAAACCAAAAATTAAACTCTTGGGTACATTTGACGTCTGAGAGACGTCATTCAATTGTTTTCCCTAGGAGCGGACGACGTGTATAAAATGTTTATTTTTGTTTTGCAATTCTAATTACTTGAAGACATCTTAACACATTAAAGGCGGGAGTCGTAGTACTACGATTTATCTCGACTGCGGCTTAAAGGCGGGAGTCGTAGTAATACGATATTAGCTCGATTGTTGCTTATAGGCGAGAATCGTAGTAATACGATTTATTAGTTTTTAGTTCCTTTTTAAGTAGTTTTAAGAGTTTAAATAAACTTTTGTAAGACTAAATTTATGATTACACAAAATAGCGTCCGCTCTAGGACGAAAAACGAGTCAAGATCACCCGCCTTTAATGTGTTAATACTACATATGTCATCAATATTTTAGAAATAAATAAATTCTTACGTAAAATGTACTTCTTTTACATAATACTCCAAGCAACCAAAAATTATATCCGTTCCACATGCAAATATTTTCTCAAATAAATCCGTACCCAAGGGGTTAATTCCTATACGATATAAATATAGTTTATCCAGTGTACATACAATCACATACAATTATACAGAGATTTATAATTCATCGACTGTCACCACTCACTCATCAATTAGCCTATCTCACGAAACGAGAGTCTCCGCTCCTCCGCAAAGAGTTAAAACACCGAGCTCGAAAATTAATTATTCAAAAATTCGTAATTATTCTTCGAAGCAGCCGTAAGTTCGAATCACTGTACACCCGATGCCTATTCCGCATCACATCCGTTTCGTAATCGTACGGTAAACCAACGCGCCACGTTCGGGGCCGGTCTTTTGAAAGTGCGTAAACGCATCGTGGCGTGGTCGTAAAACCACGCCGCCGCGCCGTCCGGTCTTATCACGTTGTCACGATATCGTCGACTCCGGCTTAACGACGTTTCACGCGTATTAAGAAGCACCCTGTACATTAAAGGGAGGAAAACCGAGAGATAAGGTAGGGGGGCCGCGGCGCGGCGCGGCGCGTTTAGCATCTGCCTATATAATAACGAAGGCCAACGTTCCACATTCAACGGAACCGCTCGTCGTCGTCGTCGTCGTCGTCGTCGCTCGCCCGCTCGTTCGCGCGCGCGCGCTTTTTATCGCTTTATTGCGACCGAGAGACTGACCGCGGCACCTTTGCAATTAACACGTGGACGCGCAATAAATCCGTCGCTGCTGCCCGCGGACTCGGAGACAAATTAAACTCATCCCGACGAGGGTCCCCGAAACATTATCAGGTGTGGCGTTTACGACGCGCGGCGATCGCCGCGGACAGGTTCTAGGCGCTTCACTAGCCGCGATCATGATGTTTTAGAGACGGTTAGGGAATTATGGGAACCCGTGATCGCCGGGCAATTAGTCCACCATCTAGTCGCCGTCATGCCGGCTTTGCCGTTATTCGATTTCTTTTTGCTTTTCTATTCGATGTTTTTGCTTTTCCATTCGAATCTCGCGGCGGATTTATTGATACTGTTGGAAATATGGTTGGTTGTTTCGAGTGGATCAGCGTGATTCTATAACCAGCACTGGCCTATGCCGCCATAGCGATGATTAGCACGCGCATAAATTGTTTTTCGATCGTCCGCGTTATCGTTTCGGGTTCAGAAGTCGACAAGAATGCAACCTTAACCCTTTGCAGTCGGAGCCATTCTAACTATTATAGAAACCCAGAATATCCTCTCAAACTTATAGTATTACCATTTCATATAACTTGGAGCATTTTATATATTATGGAACTGAATTTTCTGATTCGTGCAACAGTTAATAGCTCTTGACAATTTTCTAAATATAAGTAAATTCGATAAAAATTATTTTGAAATGTGGCATGTTCATTTTTAGCGGCGCCTTAGAGTCGCCACTCGACCGCAAAGGGTTAATCCTTCGTAGAGGAAAATCGATTCGTGAAGAACAAACAAAATCGTAGAATGCTAGTATAACTGAACAAGCAGGAGATTTGCGGTAGATTGGAAATACTTTTAAATAAATTGGGCACCCTTAACACATGTTCGTCCACATGACGAAAATTCGTCGCTTGGGAAACAATCACCAACAGCTACACGACGAAAATTCATCGTTCGTATATTACAGAAAATAATTGGTTCTTGTTCTTTGAACTATAAATTTGTTTAATTCTAATTTTAACCGAACAGAGATCATTTCAATAAAGATTTCTAAAGAATTCAAACTTAAAGAAATGCAAAGTAAAAGCGTAGTATTCCATATTGGGTATAGTAGAATTTTATTCAAAGTTTAAGCGCTTGGTTGTTCGGACATGATATAACTTCGAAAAGCAAATAAATATTGAAACTTTGTATATAAAGATAAATTTGTTCTATATCATTTTCCAAAATTTCACTGTAAAATATATGATTTTTATCAAGTTACGTTGTTTTTATATAGACCGTATCATTTCTATAGATAGCGTCGAAAAGTTCCGTAAATGGCGATGCAACAAATTACCGGACGAATATTTGTTAAGTATAGTCTTGAAGCGACAGTTTTCAAGCTTCGATTTAAAAATAAAGTCATAAAGTTAAAACGATTTTTCAATGAATTATGGTCGATTAATCAATTCGTTTAAATCTGCCAATTTTTCGTACGATAAACATGGTCTCGCATTTAATTGGTTGCAGCGGTGAGGCTGTATCAGACATAAAATCTAGACAAACTATATTAAAGTTGAGATTTCAAGCTTTTATTTAAAAAAGAAATCATCTAGCTACAATGATTTTCCACGAAATTATTGCCAATTACACAATTTTTCTAATCCTGACAATTTTCTGTATGACAAACACGGCCTTGCATTTAAAGGGTTATAGAAATGAGATTGCAACAAAATCTATAAAGACTGTATCAAAGTACAGTTTTGAAGCTTTAATTTAAAAACAAAGTCGTATAGCTTGAATGATTTCCCGATGAGTTATGGTCAATTAATCAATTCGTTTAAATCTGCCAATTTTTCGTATGATAAACATGGTTCTGTATTTAAAGTTTTATAGCGACAAGGCAGCAATAAATAAATAATCCAGGAAAACTGTATTATAGTCGAGGTTTCAAACTTTAATTTAAAAAATAATCATCAAGTTACAATGATTTTTCGCGGAGTTATTGTTAATTACTCAATTTCTTTAAACTCGGCAGTGTTCTGTACGATAAACATGTCTTCGCATTTAAAGTGTTCTAATGATAAGACTATGAAAAATTTCAAGCTCCAATTTGGAATAGAAATCATCAAGGCACGCCGATTTTTTGCGGAGTTATCGTCAATTACTCAATTTCTCTAAACTTGCCAATTTTCCATGTGACAAACATGGCCTCGGATTTAAAAGGGTTACAATATTAACCCTTTGCACTCGGCACGATTCTGGACGCTGGTTACCAGCTACTCGACGCTATTTTGTGGCGGAAACGTCCATTTACAAACCCTCATATGATTTAGTATAATTTTGGAACCAAGCAACGTATTATAATGGTATTGGACTTATGTGAATCGGGTGACATCGAGGAACGTATATTCGCAAAAGAATCAATATTTTATTGTTTATAATTTTGTACAATGTGATAAATTTTGAAACACTCCCCAATATGAATTGCAGGCATATTAGTGCACGTTTGGCAATAATAATTTCTTTGACGCCTACCACCAGGTGTGTTCCTGTTAGAACAAACTATACAATCCCGTTTTCTTTGTCCCACATTGGGAATATGTAGTTTATTGTCTAATCTGGTGTCTTCAAGAGATGCGGATGGACGCCTTCTCGATACATGAAAATCACCCCTCAACTGGCCAATGAGTGTCTCGACGAACTTGTGGTGCGTCAATGGCGTTTCATTATTTGTTTGTTGTGAGATCCGATATATTATATAAGAGTTAATTACACACATCTCCAACCCCCAAAAAAATAACTTCCTCCACCATTTCAGTGATTTACGGAGGAAGCAATACGTCGAAGCGTATTAATCCGCACGTTCTCGTCTCGCTCTCGTCGCGCACAAAACACGCTGACATTTCTTCTATATATCTTAGTAATTTTACTATATTTTGATTTGACTTCTTGTGCCATTTCAAAAGGAAACTTCAGAGAAACATGCATGTCTCAAAAATTTGCGCTGAAATAACTCAATTCCGCGTAATCACTAATAAACTTTAATGTCCCCTGAGAGGGGACAGCCGAGTGATATACTAGAATTACGATGTCCCCTCAGAGGGGACAGCCGAGGGCAAAGAGTTAAATCTACCTCAAACTTACAATCTAGAATAACTACATCAAAGTCGATGTTTCAAGCTTTAACCTTTTAAATACTACGCGCCACTATAGTGGCTTTCGCAAATGGCTCGTGCTTTACTCAATTGTTTTATTAATTATTAAAGCAAACAATTAAAGTGAAAGTGTGTATATACGATATATTAAGAAAAGAATGTATGTTATTAGTACTATATATAGATATCCGGAAAAAATATGTATTAAGAGAAAATCGTAATTTAGTTACGAAAAACTTTATTTGCGCAAAATCCTGCCGTATCTAAAAGGTTAATTTAAAAAAGAAGTCATCAATCTACAACGATTTTTCCCTAAGTTATTCTCAATTACACTTGTTCAATTTTCACCAGAAAACACTGTCTCCACTATAATTTTACACATTTATAATTACATTGAATTACCACGTCCCTTATATTCCCGCCGTGGCAACCCTAATTTCACCGATCCTCGCAACTCGAACTTTCATTCCTCGTTCGCGGACATTCGCTCGGCAACGGAACAACCGCATAAAGATCGTTATCGCGACAACAATCGCGGGCCCTCGCCGCAGAAAAGATTAAATTTCTCGAGCGGTCGATCGGTACCTCTGTATCGTCCCGCGATCGACGATCCCTGGGGCGCGATTAACAGCGGCCCGAAAAATCTGCTTTTTGGTGGCGTTTGATTGCAGCAATTAAGAAATTAACCGGCCGATCGAGCGTCATACGTAAATGCCGGCGTGGAGGGATCGACGTGGGCATCGTTCGGCAGCTCGTCCCCGCGCGTCGGGTTCCCGTAATTGATTGCTCCGTAATTAGCCGGCTCCTTTCGTCCTTCGTCCTTCGGCGGCGGCGACGGCAACAGGTGCAGCCGGCTACAAAAATGTATTAAGAAACAAGCGAACGCCTTCTACACCAATTGTGGGCCAAGATTACATGGTGCGCGGCTCCACGAGTCGCCAACCATCTAACGAAGTCCCGTGAGTACGTCCCACTATACTGTATGTCCCCCTTCTTTGCTGCCCACCCCTTTCGTTCGGGACCCCGCGCTCGTTTTTGTTTTAATAGCCAGCTTTATTTGCCGTGGGATCGCGTTATTGGGGGACCACGGTTTACTCGAATTTAGTACGTGTCAATTAAGTCCGGCGCGATCGGTTCGCAGGCAAGTCCGGTTTGACGCCGCTGCCGGCTTCGATTATTTATCGGCGACGGCTGCTGCCTCCGCGCCACTCCGAACCCCCCTTCTACCCGCCGTAAAGGCTTGTTAATTCGTGCCGCGAATTGCGCGTTTTCGCTTTAACCAGACTTAGTCACACACACTGTCGGCTAATGACGACGGCGCGGAGACGCGAGGTGTCGTCGATGCGTAATTTGTACGCGCGTAATTCGACCGCGGGCTATTATGTTAAACGGGATTCGGTCGATTGAATGGTAATCTTCGACGAGAGTTCGCGATGCTTGAATTCTATAAAAGAGGGCACTGTTTCAGTTCATTCGTGTATGGTAGAGCTTGGTGTGTTTATAGTTTAGGTTAATAGATTTTTATACTGATCGAAAAGATTAGAGAGTGGAAAAATGTTGGGTGAGAGGTGGCCATAGTTAATTGACAATAATTCCGTGACAAATTCTCGGAGTTTGATAAATTTTTTTTTAAATTAAAGCTTGAAACTTCGGCCTTGGTATAGTACTTCTAGATTTTATGTTTCTCATAGTCTCATCATTATATCCCTTTGAATGGAAAGCCGTGTCTCTCATACGGAAAATTGCCAACTATAAAGAAATGGACATCCTTTTTCAAATATTTTTTCCGAGATTTCATTGGCAACTAATTAAAGTTTGACCCTTTCTTTTTAATTAAAAAAAATAGAGGAAGTGGCTGCTAAAGTTTTATCCTTTTTTTTTCTATGCTATAATTTTTATGACCAGTGTTTATTGATAATAATTTGTACATTTATTGTGCATTTTTATTCGTTTGAATTGGTTAATTTTAATTCATTAATTTTAATCCATTAATTTTAAGTAATTTTTATTAACATAGCATGCGTTAGCATTTGGAAATTTAAAATCTAGATATCTGATAAGCAATACGTAAATGAAAACGTACGAATAAAGAATGCAATTATTTTATTTTTCTTTTTTCGGTAATCGCTTTGAGGGTTATTTAACGTCAACATTTTGTATTAAAAATTACTAGCTAAAAATAACAACTAGGGCTCAGAGGTTTAACACTAAATCTGTCGAACAGTAATCCAATTTATTTAGATATTATACAGTTTTTGTTATAGTAGTTATTGAAATAGTCTAATTTCTGTAATAATTTCCCACGTAATTGCCTGAATAGTTATTATAATTTTAAAATGAGAAACCGGTCATTTAGCCGTGATATGTTTATTGTTAAGGATGTTAAGTTGTTTGTTCGTGCGATGTTATCAATTGTCCGATAGAATAGCCAGCTATACTACTTGCCCGTCCGCGCTGATCTATTTCACACGTCTGACCAAATCGCGGACTATTCTACTTATCCGTCTGAGAAATCTTCTATTCCACCCGTCTGATTCTTCTAGTAGAATCAACGGACTGTTCGTTTACTAATAAATTTTTCATTTTTTTACAAACATGTATCAACAATTTTTCTTAATTTTCGTACTACATTTCTTTCAGTTTACAGTACAAAGTAATCATTTCATGTAAAAAGACATTTTCGAAATTAGTACGTTTTTATTCATGATACTAAGCACTGAAATGTATGAATATTGTTTGAACATTAGCAACAAAGATACAAAAGATAAGCATTCTTTTACTATATTTATATAATATATACAATATATATAACAAATAAATAAATAAATAAATATTTATATGTATTTTATCTAACATTTAATATTTTTGAGAAGAAAAATTATATATATATATATAAAATAAAAAAGATATCCGCGCTAAACCATCAATAGTTTAACACATTGAGTGCCGATAATCGACCTCTAAAATCCCCACATAGTTAAAACAATTTAATTAACCAAAGCGAACCTAGAACGTGCTTCTGTTTTTACTGTTAATTTGTAGATCACTTCGAGTTATTAACTTCGCAATGGCTAGTAAGCAAGTTCGTGTAATATTCTTATATCAATAAAAACTGGGTCATAAAGCTCCAACTGCGACTCGTAACATCAACAGTGCGTTTGGAGAAGATGCCGTAAAGAAACCCACGGTGGAGGGTTGCTTTAAAAAATTTCAAAGTGGAGGCAAGAGCCTTAAAGATGACGATGGTCGTGGACGCCCTTCTCTCGTCGACAATGACCAACCGAAGGCACTAGTTGAAGCTGATCCACGAACAACGGTTCGACAACATCCACAGAAGTTGGATGCAAGCCATCCAACAGTTATCAACCACCTGAGACAGCTAGGAAAGTCAAAGAAGCTCGACAAATGGGTGCCGCGTGAGTTAAGCGTAGACCAAAAGAATCGTCGTTCGACCACACGTGGCACAATTAACGTTACAAAAGTTGAATGAATTAGGATTTAAAACCCCGTCCCATCCAGCATATTCGCCGGATCTGTCGCCACTTCTTCAAACATCTCGTCTACTACTTGCACGGAAACATATTTGCCAATCAAGTTGCTGCTGAAAGTGCGTTCGACGAATTTATTAATTCCAGAGCAACAGAATTTTACGCTACTGGTAAGTATTAGAGGGACCGGAAAGTAATGTCGTTTCTCTACATTAAATTGAAACACATAAATTTTTAGCAAGATTTTATTTTTAATCAATAATGTAATTATCCTCTTTATCAACAACCTTTTGCCATCTAGTATGCAAATTGTCAATGCCGGATCGATAAAAATCAATTGGTTTTTGATCAAAATATCTGGAGATTGCATTTTGGACATCATTCGAATTTTCTAATTTTTTGCCACTTAGAAAATGTTGTAGCGATCGGAATAAATGAAAATCCGATGGCGCAACATCTGGTGAGTATGGTGAGTGAGGCAACACCTCCCATCCCAATTCATTAATTTTTTGCAAGGTTCGTCTTGCACAGTGCGGCCTTGCATTATCGTGTCGGAGAATAACACCTTTTCTGTTGACGACAGCTGGATATTTTTCAATTAAAGATTGATTTACACGATCCAACTGTTCACAGTATAGATCTGCATTGACAGTTTGTCCAGGTTTCAGCACTTCAAAATGAACAATCCCGCGAATCCTCCACCATACACACAAAAGCGCCTTTTTGGGGTGTAAACCTGGCTTAGCTGTACTTCGTGGCGATTCATTTGGAGAGAGCCACTGTCTTTTGCGTTTTGGGTTATCATATAGGACCCATTTCTCATCTCCAGTGATCAAACGATCAAAAAAACGCTTCTGTATGGTGTCGCTGAAGCAATAAGTTGCATGCGCTGGATCGGTTAGCTTTGTTTTCTTCCGACAAATAATGCGGGAGCCAAACACCTGCTCTGCTTTCTTTACCAATCTGGTTTAAATGTTCTTAGATGGTTGACCAAGGTTAAGAATGTTTGACAGTTCCTCAATTATTTGACACGGATTTGCCTCCACCTCCGCCCTCAACTTGTCATTGTCTAAAGTTGTTGGTCTACCTGATCGATACGAGTTGAAAAGATCGAAATTTGCCGGATTTAATCTTAGAAAACCATCTTTGGCATTTTCGAACGTTTAATGCGTTTGGCTAAACATCCCAAATGTTTTTGGTAGCAACCGTTGCGTTACCACCTCGCGAAACTTAAAAAGTATACAATGCCGGATATGTAACTCTTCTGCTATTTGACTGGCCATTTCACCGTAAATTGCAAAAAAGATTAAAGATGTTACTATTTACGAGAACACAAGTCACTCTAAACTTAAACTGTCTTTAGCACGCCTTTGAAATACATAATAACCAAACATTACATTCCGGTCCCCCTAATAGTTTGTAATGGATCTTATTTTGATTAGAAAAACTTGTTCCGATTTGTGATATGTCGGTTTCAAGATATAGACATTATTTTCCTGCCAACCTAATATAATGTCGAGTGTAACTCGAGATAAAAACTAATGTCGCGTCACAAACGAGGTAGGAGCGCAAAGGGTTAAAGGATCGCGGAAGAAGAAGCTAGGAGGGCCGCGTTGAAACGAAGGAGATCGACGGCATCCTGGTTAGAGCTGCAGGGCTGGTATCGACCGAGACACGTTGGCTATGCATGGGTAATGCAATAATCGAGCAGCGAAGTGAGTCGTCTCGTCTCCGGGCCCTCGTCTCGGTCGCCAGGGTTCGCCTATAAAACGCGAACGCGAGCCAGCCCCGTAATTACTGTGGAAGTGACTGGTTACTGGTTAGCGCTTCGAGTCGACGGTTTTACCTTCGTTCATCGGCTCGATTGGTTGCCACCTAACGGGCTGCCCAGCCAGCAGAGTACACTCTCTCCCGCGATGCCGCCAGTGTAAATCGAGAGGCTATAACGCGCCGTGGCAAAAATGTAATGAGATATTCCGCCGCCACGGCGGTTCCTTTTAACGAGCTGACTGTACGCCGCGCGCTACCATCTTCCTCGGCTGTCCTCGCCTCGCCTCGCCTTGCCTCGCGTTGGCTGCTGCCGTACCGCCGGTCGCCGAAAAACCAATCTCTGGGAATTCTGCACGCCTCGGCTCGTTACCTCTCGCTGACTTTCTACAGTTCGATACCCACCGGCCGTGACAAAAGACAATGGAAATCGCGTAGCCGGCGATGAGATCATCGCGAGCCGCTTTTTTCGCTCGGTAATCGACCGCCTGTCTGTAGAAAATCAAGGGTTGATAAAAACCTGGAACAAGATAACTCGGTGATTCGAACTGTTACCATGTTTTACCGAGACGATGTGGGTCCCTGAACGCGGTGCTTCGTTGTTACAGGTGTTTAGGCGGCGCTGAGATATTATTGGCTGCGTTTTTGGTGGATCGAACGGTCCCGGAGTATTTTGTTCGATTATTTTCACAATTTAACGATCAGTTATCGGGTCGTGAAAATTTAGCTCGATGTTAAATTTTTGGTTCTGTTTTAAAAATATAGATATTTAAGCATAAATATTTGTAATTATTTAAGTGGTTGGGAGATGGACGTGTTATTACAGGAAATTATTAATTTTTTATTGTTAATGTATTTTGTTCGATTATTTGAACAATTTACCGACCGATCATTTGGGAGTAAAATATATTAGATCTTTTTGATATAATATAATGAGATATATTACAGTTTGTTCTACAAGAATAAACAAAATAAAAAACAATGATATATCTTAATTGCCTTCATCGAAGAAATAAAGCAAAAATGAAGACAACAAGACGTATTCAGTTTTATCATTCTACAAAAAATAAAATGAAAGACAATAACATATATTAACTGTCTGCATAAAAAAAATAAACAAAATAAAATACAACGAGACGTATTAAATTTTATCGTTCTAAAACAACCAAAATAAAGGACAATAACACATATTAATTGTCTGAATCGAAAAAAGAAATAAAATAAAATACAACGTGGATACAAATTTCTCAAAACAACTAAATTAAATTAAATTAAATTAGAACAACTAAAATAGAAGACGATAATGCATATTAACTATCTACTTAAAAAAAAAATACCCAAAATGAAAGATAACAAGGCACGTTACCTTTTTCAATCGGCAAACAAACAAAACGAACGGAATAAAAATATTTTTTTATTGAAAATAAAACTTTTTGAAAAATCTTAAATTTAAGTGTCAAAGCACTTGGTATAGTCGTAACTTTTTATATTTATATTAACTTTCCTGAATAATAAAGATTAATACCATTAAACGGCAAAATTTTGTTGGTCATTGAAAAATAAGTAATTTATTTAAGAAGCCATTTTGATTAACTCCATACTCTAATGTAATCGTTGTTTTGTTGCCATGCATCAATGCTGTTTTTTTTAAACAGCCGAAGATGCTCCCCCCTCTCAATAATACTGGTAATAAAATCGCATCGGCAAGCAGATAAAAAATATGTTTGTTTGGCCAGAAACTGAAGGATCAATCATTAACAGAAAAGTAACCGTCACAGGGTTTCCAGTAAATTGGATTAAAATACGCTCGATAAGGTTAGAAAGGTTCAAACCCCATATCATACAATTCAAATGTGATTATAATAAAGATACAGAATTTAAAGCCATTAATTTAAGAAAATCTGTATTAGGTAGACCGCAAAGTTTGAAAAATATAGATCAGCCTTTACTATATCCTAAAGGTAGAACTGTAACAAGGGAAAAATGGAGAGGCATGATGGACCTGCTAAAATACAATCCTCCTGTTGAACATGATTACTATAAAAACGTGACAACATATCGAAATGACAAATCCTCACATACAGATGATGAAGAAGACATTATTTGTAATATTCCTGATGAATTAATCACAAATAATATATTATAACAGAACTGTCAACATTCATTTTTGTGGAAAAGCTGTAATCAAAATATATAATAACTAACTTTTTCTATAATAAAAAACTTAAAAATTTAAAGACTGAATTTAACTTTACTGCTTCTTTCAGTTGCCAAATTGATGAACTCCACCAGTCACATAAAAACTGTAACATTACTGACGATTACTTTTTTGGCTATTCTTTCTTGTTAATTTTATACACCGTTAAATGAAAGCTATATCTGTATTTATGCATTCTACATTATATATGTGAATCTATATTACAACAGGAATTTTAAAAAACAATGTACATAATTTCATCGCGTTTTTCTTTTTGTTTCATGGAGTTAATTGATGTGTGCACTGAACGGCTCAAATATAAAGTCACTTCTAAAACGTCTCTGCCAAGCCTACAGGAACATCACGTGAAGTTAATATTTGGTTTGCATAGAAATACTCTCCTGTGTTATACCTACGCCGTGCTTCTAATTGGAAAGAACGCGGCGCAGTAATAAAGAGAAACAAGCCAAGATGTTTTTGTCGCGCGGCGACTTTAAAATAAACGCGCGTCAGAATGTTCGCAGCTCTTTTCTTTCCGGTTGTCCGGTTCCCCCCTCTCTCTCTCCTCTACGGTCGCCCGTCTATGGGAATCGAATTTACAGTCATAGGCGCGCCGATACTTTCGCGCTAATTACCGCGAGAAACGCGGCTTTTACGACCGTGCTTTATAGGCGGCGATTTTTATGGGAAAATATAAATAGCCGCTTGTTTCGCCTCCCCGCGATTTCTTGCCGCCTTTCGGCGATCATCGGCGTTTATGTGCCCCGCCGAGATATCGGAAGCCGAACGAGACGCGAGCGCGAGAGCGCGTATGAAGACGCGTTCGGAGCTATGAAAAATCAACGGCGAATGTTCTGTAATGACACGATTAAACTTCATAAACCGTTGTACCGAGGGAGAAAATCGCGATAACAAAACGGCGCGCGGTAATTAACTGTTTTTCAGCGCGGTTCGAGGAGGAAGCGCGCGCGTCGGTGTGAACGATGTTGCGTACACGGTGTCGCGTAATCACGAATCTGGGAGAGTTAATGTCGCGCACTAAGATCTTCCTATGAAGTCGCTCTTAGCCCCTTGACTACGTCTATGTGCGCCGAGAGCGGCACATTTTTTGGGTAAGGATGCATTTTTATGAAAACATATCTTAATGATCAAGAAATTGAACACTAAATTAAAACAATATTATTTCTTTCTTCCTATTCATTGAATAATCGTAAACATTAAACATTTAATATTAATGTAAGGCTTTTTTTCACAATATATCTAGTAACCTAGTAACATAATTCGAAACATGGATAAATAGAAAATCTTATATCACGTTCCTTACATTCGTAATGCTTCTCGCTTCTTTCGTTATGTTCTCGTCGCCCAACAAATTTGCGTCTTTCGTCTAATTGTTGTAAGATCTATTTAATAATTATAGATAAAATTGTCACGCAGGACGCCTATAGGCGCTCTCAGTGTTGAAAACACGAAATTTCTAAGCGCCTATAGGCGACCACAGCAGCCAAAGGGATTAATAAACAATGCAATGATATTGTATTAAGTTGAACTTATTCCTGGACACAATAAATTACATAATTGAATTTATACATCAACAAATTACATGTTTCGATAACTTTAACTCTTTGTGCTCGAAACCATTTGAACCGTAATTCTAAAATAACTTTTCTAACGTGTATCATGTTCATTTCATATGATAAAATGTATTTTATGCACATGAAACTGAATCTTGTAATAATTTTTCACATCTAATTTTTCATAATATAAAAATGATTTTGGAACGTGCTGTAACAATTTTAGTGGTGCCTCAGAGTCAGTCGTCGCTCGAGTGCAAAGGGTTAAAGGCACAAGGACGAATAAGGCGACAGTATGCATCGCATTTAGTTTCTGTGGATTCGTTTTATTTATTTCTTTATTCGTTCGGTCTTTTTAATAGAATAGATTTTGATCGTTTCAAATGTTTAGTTTATACATGACAGTCATAAGCGTTGAATTGTTTAATTTGTGGAGTATAATTTCATTAGATTGGACGTAATTTAACCGAAATTATGAAACGTATAATATGAACGTAAGTAGAAGTAATCGAAATGGTATTCGCGTAATACGAACATAACGTGAAGTCATAATAATACCAATAATATAGAAAGTTAATATTTCTTCTAATTCATATGGATTTTAGATGCATAAAATTCTTGAAATCTAGCCGCGTTTCATGTTAATAGTATACCAAATATTCTCAGCAAGTAACGGTAACAATATGTTATTTTATGAGAATGACAATATTGTATTTATATTTTATATTATATTCATCTATTATATTAAGATAATAAAATAGAATTATTTTCTATAAAAGAACGTCTGCAATAACTGCACAATATTTGACAATATTGTACGTATTCAGACATTTTGTTATTTTTGTTACATACTTGGAATAATAAATTTATAGAATTATTTTCTATGAAAGAACGTCTGCATTAACGGCATAATATTTTCAATAATTTCTCTTAATAAATGACTTAATACATACTCGAAATGATCTTCTCCAACAGATTTCGTACACGATGTTCCCTGAGCTGGTGTAATAATTTTTCAAACGATTCAACGCAGCGGGGGACGCGGTTAAAACTATTTGCCACGATGTTCCGACGAACTTATGGGTCGTGTAACGTTTCACGCTGCCGTGTCCGCCACTGTCCTGTACATTCTGTTTCATTCAGTGCTCCGTATAGAAAGAGAGAGAGAGAGAGAGAGAGAGAGAGAGAGAGAGAGAGAGAGAGAGAGAGAGAGAGAGAGAGAGAGAGAGAATCACTTGTGCTCGTCTCGTAATACCGGCTACTTCGATCTCTTAATTAGCGGCGGACATTCCAGCTGACAGATCCCGGAGTTGTTCTCTTTCGCCGCGCCAGCTGCACGCTTCACCACCTCCCGATATTCCCCCTTGTGGAACTTTTTGTCGACCGTGTTAAGCGTATCTGCCTTCCGGATAACGAATTACCCGTGATTCCTCCTCGCAGTGAATCCGTCTTTCTGCCGCACGCGAACTCTACCGCCCCGTATACTGCAAAATACGTTCACCGTTTTACGACCGTCCACGCATTCGCACCTTCGCTATCGAACATATTATAATACTATTATTATTTATTTATTTAAATACACTCCCTGCATTTTAGCTTAAGGATTTACAGTCAGTCTCGTAAGCTATTCGTACCCTCGTTGCTTATAAGAGAAATATCTAGTTCTCTTATAAGCAATGAGGGTGCGAATACTTATGGGACTGACTGTATAACAATACTGTACAACTTAAAACTATTGTAACTTATTGCATCCACTGACACCTTCATTCTTTCTCAACGCGCTTCTTCTCTTTCTTCCGCCTCCAATCGCGCGATTTTTTCAAATTCTTTGCTATATCAGAGTATGATAATATTATACTATTATAATGTTGGTGTATATGGAATGTCGAATTTTCATGGCAAATAAACGTTTGCCTCCCTGTTATGAATGAGGTACTCGCTTATTCAGCGAGTACTATTATTAAGGGGACCGGAAAGTAATGTCGTTTTTTTACATTAAATTCAAATATATAAATTTTTAGCAAGATTTTATTTTTAATCAATAATGTAATCACCCTCGTTATCAACAACCTTTTGCCATCTAGTATACAAATTGTCAATACCGGATCGATAAAAATCAATTGGCTTTTTATCAAAATATCTGGAGATTGTATTTTGGATATCATTCGAATTTTTAAATTTTTTGCCACTTAGAAAATGTTATAGCGATCGGAATAAATAAAAATCCGATGGCGCAACATCGGGTGAGTATGGTGGGTGAGACAACACCTCGCATCCCAATTCATTAATTTTTTGCAAGGTTCGACTTGTACGGTGCGGCCTTGCATTATCGTGTCGCAGAATAACACCTTTTCTGTTGACGACCGCTGGATATTTTTTAATTAAAGATTGATTTACACGATCCAACTGTTCACAGTAAAGATATGCATTGACAGTTTGTCCAGGTTTCAGCCCTTCAAAATGAACAATCCCGCGAGTACTCCACCGTACACACAAAAGCGCCTTTTTGGGGTGTAAACCTGGCTTAGCTGTACTTCGTGGCGATTCATTTGGAGAGAGCCACTGCCTTTTGCGTTTTGGGTTATCATATAGGACCCATTTCTCATCTCCAGTGATAAAACGATCAAAAAACACTTCTGTATGGTGTCGCTGAAGCGATAAGTTGCATGTGCTGAATCGGTTAGCTTTGTTTTCTTCCGACAAATCATGCGAGACCCAAACACCTGCTCTGCTTTCTTTACCAATCTGGTTTAAATGTTTTTGGATAGTTGACCAAGGTTGTTTAAGAGTGTTTGACAGTTCCTCAATTGTTTGACACGGATTTGCCTCCACCTCCACCCTCAACGTGTCATTGTCTAAAGTTGTTGGTCTACCTGATCGATACGAGTTGAAAAGATCGAAATTACCGGATTTAATCTTAGAAAACCATCTTTGGCATTTTCTAACGTTTAATGAGTTTGCATAAACATCGCAAATGTTTTTGGTAGTGCTTCTGGTATTTGACTGGCCATTTCACCGTAAATTGCGAAAAAGATTTAAGATGTTACTATTTACGAAAACACAAGTCACTCTAACTTTAAACTGTCTTTAGCACGCCTTTGAAATACATAATAACCTAACAAATCAGTAACGAATATCGACATGCATAGAAGTGACATTACTTTCCGGTTCCCCTAATACTATGAATATAAATTAGTATAAATAATGTGCTATTACTATTCAGTTTAAATAAACATTTATTTGCAAAGATTAAACTACGACAGTTTCATCAAAAAGAACATTATAAACATCATAAAGCTATGTAACTTAAGAAACTTGTTTCGTTGATCTCGCCATAAACTGCGAGACCGTGGCAATACGCGACAATGGTTGCAAACCGCGTTGAACCCCTTTTATGATAATAACCAGTCAGACTCGTGGCGAAGATTTTATGCAAGCTCTACTAAATATGAATATTATTCATTTCTTCTACGTCGAAGTCAAAATCAATTCTTCTGTTATCAGAGTATAGAAACGAAGGTAAATAAAGACAATATTGGAAACATAACTTGTCTGATCCTGTTAAGAAAATGATTAACCTCTTGCGCTATAATAACGAGTCAGGCTCGTGTTAAAAATGCCACGCGAGATCTAATAAATATATTATTCATTTCTTCTAAAGCAAATTGAATTCTTCTGTTGTCAAAGTCTAGGAACGGAAAGTAAATAAAGACAATAGAACATACAAAAATTATCTGCTTCTATTAAGAAAAATATTAAACCCTTGCACTATAATAACGAGTCAGGCTCGTGTTAAAAATGCCACGCGAGATCTAATACATATATTATTCATTTCTCCTAAAGCAAATTGAATTCTTCTGTTGTTAATGTCTAGGAACGGAAAGTAAATAAAGACAATAGAAGATACAAAAATTATCTGCTTCTATTAAGGAAAATATTAAATACAAATAAGTGCTAATATACGCAGCGTAAAAGGAGTCGTCGCGCAAGGGGTTAAAAATTCCACGAACACTAAAACTACCGAGGTCTAAAATCAAGTGATAAGGATGGCCTTACAAAGTTAACAAGATCGAGCTTATTTAAGCATTGCACAATTTTTAATCATTTTTTTTATAATAATGCGTGCTTGAATAAAGAGATATAAACAAGAATTTTGGCAATCGTGGCAATAGCTCTGCAACTTTAACAATTATAAAATCAAAACTGTGGATACCGGTAATTCGACCGGTTTAGGTTTAGCGTTAACTCCTTGACGTACCATTTACTTCACAGTCGCCGCGATTAGGAATTTTTTTCAATTGGTATAATTTCGCAGCGCAAGGGGTTAAATACGAATAAGTGCTAATCGTAACAGTATATAAAGAAACGATAGTGCAAGGGGTTAACGCCTTTCATTCCGCGCATCGCAGAAAACGTAGACGAAAAAAAGTAGAGCTGATTGCAGGGCGCATCGACTGACAAACGCAACCGCGTGCAACAAATAATTAGCAAAGAGAAGAGATCACGACTAAGAGCGCCACAGGGTCGGCGGCACGGCTGCTGGTAATCCGATTAATCCCCGGTTATTTGTCGCAGTTTTCCGCACGGCCGCGATTTTTGCGCGCGGCAGGGTTCCACTTAGGGGAACGAGAAGAGGATCAGGTATT
The DNA here is from genome assembly GCF_028453695.1 of Augochlora pura. Classification (NCBI taxonomy): domain Eukaryota; kingdom Metazoa; phylum Arthropoda; class Insecta; order Hymenoptera; family Halictidae; genus Augochlora; species Augochlora pura. The sequence continues at coordinate 726,344 of NC_135772.1, forward strand.
ACGGCGGTACCAGCCGTCGTTGTACACGTTGTCGTGATGGCCCATTAAACGGCTACGACTCCGAGCGTGGAATATTACAATCATAATTACCGGTGTATCGCGCGAGCGAGAGAGAGAGAGAGAAACAGAGAGAGAGAGAGAGAGAGAGAGAGAGGATGGCCGACGACCGTGACTCGAAAACTTCGGCCGTGAAACGAAAATCGCGGCGAGATATCCGTGCGAGAATTTCAGCCGGACAGCCGTGTCCGAGGAGAGAGGAGCACGAGAGAGAGAGAGAGAGAGAGAGAGAGAGAGACGGAGGCAGAGACAGAAAGAGAGAGAGAGAGAGAGAGAGAGAGAGGAGTACACGCACGCCTAATTACACCGGGTCCGACTGTCTCACAGTGGAACGAATGGGCATTCTAGCTGGAAAAAAGGTCGTGCCAGGAAATAGATATATTTTTCGTAAACCTTTTTCACGGAGCGTTTATTGAGACTAATTACTAGACGGAGGGACTTTACTAGAAATTGTTATTTCTCACACGTTGATTCACAAAAGAAAGCAGAATTAAAGTGAAGCTTTTTCGTCGACTAGATTTTTGTAGACGGTGCCATTTTAAGTTAGTACCCGCCATTTTTTTAGGATATAAATATGTATATTGAAAATTGTAATAATAATATAATATGTTTTTGTGTCTTTATTTAATATTTATTTACATTTATAGCTTTATTCAATACTTAATATTTAAAGCTTAATATTCAATATTCATTATTCACTATTCAATATTCAAAAATCCATATTCAATATTTAATATTTAATATTCAATATTCAAAAATTAATATAACATTGAATATTGTATAATAGTATAGTATATAGATAATATAGTATAATATATTCACTGTATTTGTTAAAATTTATATCTGCTGTAACCATTTTATATTTAATATTTATTTATATTTGCAGCTCTATTTAATATTAATACTTAATACTTAACATTCAATATTCAATATTATATTGTATAATATTATATTATGCACATGAGTATATAGTATAATATATTCAATATATTTATTTAAATTTATATTTGCAATAAACATTTTATATTTAATATTTACTTACATTTATAGTTTTGTTTAATATTCAATATTGAATATTTAATTCTCAATACTTAATGCTTAATATTTTATATTTAATATTATGTAAATTGTGAATATTATTCGAATATTAACTGTTCGGTATTAAAAGTAATATGTAATGTTATAAACGTTATACAAATATAATATTTCTACTCGTTTACAACTATATTAAACTTTATGTACTTCTTAATCTGTAAACTCTATAAATTTGTTAAGAAACAAGTCTTCAAACTATAAACTATATTACTATTATTATTATATAATTTAAGTGACATTGAACTATAATATTTATTCTAAGAGTATTCAATTGAAAAACCTTTAAACTCTAAATAATATTACTATGTATTAAGTAATGTGCGTAATTTAAATAACAATAAACTACAATATTTATTTAAAATTTTCAATTGAAAGACTTTTAGCCTCTAAACTATGGCATATTAAATTGAATTTGTAATTAAAAGTCGTCACCATTCGTCGGAAAACGAGATTATTTTCAACGCAGTAAATTAAGTTATTAAATGAATATTAAGAAACCGACCAGTATTTAAGTCTCCATCACGTAATTGTAGTTTTCTACGACAAATTTTTGCCGAGGCTGTACATCATGTTCGAGAAGTAGCAAGCACGTTATTTAATAACGTAGAACTAAAAATGTTGATGCACGTTCAGCTTGAAACTGTAACGGTATTAACCGTCATCCGTTCCACCACGCGTCAATTTGACACAGTTCTCACGTACACTGAAGCAATAATCCGAACTACAGTTCGTTCGATTAGTTCCGAAGAACGCGAATAATCGATGTTAAAACCTGTCTCACTTCGTCTTGGTTTTCATTCAGCGACAAGCAACTTATGAAATTAATAGTTTATTGTTCTATCACATTTGTTCCTTATTATTGCGTCTTAATATCAAAGGAGAGATTAGGCTGTATAAACGAGGGTTAAATATGAACAAAATCTGCAAAATGCAATGTGAAAGCAGATAAGAGAAAATACTAACATAGAAAATTGGTTGTTATTAATTTCAATTAACTCTTCATAACTGAAAGTAAATTATTTTTACAACTGACTAATTGTAATAATGAAAATAGTATAACTCCATTTAAAACCCGTAAATATATAATACATTGGTGGCGAAGCATAGTTCACTTGCGCTTTTGCGAAAAGTAGCAAAGAATGGTACAGCTGCGCCGTCGCGAAACGGTCAACCCTTTGCAGTCGCAGCCTCAACGTAACTGTAATTCTAAAATAACTGTTCTTTTTCTATTCTATATGACAAAATGTATTTTATGCATGTGAAATTGAATCTTGTAACGCACGCGACAACAGTTATACATTTAATAATTATTGAAATCTAAGTTTTCGTAATATAAAAATGATTTTGGAACGTGCTGTAACAATTTTAGTGGTGCCTCAGAGTCACCGTTCCAGTGCAAAGAGTTAATCTCGATATCGAATGGTCGCGCGTGGAAGAAGCGCCGCGGCGCGGCGGCAGAAAAATTGTTTAACGACGCGCGGCGCAACGGCGATCATAATAATTAGCGGTCCGCGGAAAAACCGGAGGATCACGGAAGTCGACGTTTAAGAGGATCGAAACGGTCCTCGGCTGGTATCATCCCGGGGAGCATGGCCGACCCTTTAAACGGCTCATTAATATTGATGGCATATTTTGACGCGCTGCGTCGCGTCGTTGCAGCGCGCACGACACACGCGCAAGAAAAACAGCGCCGAGCCGAGAGCCGTGAATCGCCTGAATACGACGACGATGCCTGGTAATTAGCATCCAGAGAGATACCGGGACGAGACTTATTTTCATTAATATTGCTTTATTATTTTACGACGGGACACGTCTAATACCGACGACGACGACGACGACGACGACAACGACGACAACGCTTGTTTCCAGCGATCCACGCGGCTCCGGCTCCTCTACCTTTAGGGCGGCACGCAACTATGACGCCGACAGGAATGCCGCGCGGGACGATGGCTTCCCGCTCGATTTCCAGTCTGATGTCGGCTGAATATTTATCAGCTCTGCCGGAAAGCGGCGGCTAAAGATTTTTTCGAGACTGGTTGCTTCATTTCGCGCCGATGAGATCACATTTTGCATAAATCAGAAGTCAACGATTGGCAGGTTTCTTAGCCGTTTGAAACGGCTAAGAAAAGCTAACGAAAGGTATAGCGCAATGGTGATTTCTCTAACTCTTTAGTTGAAAGAAGTATATCGAGAAATATAGCGCGATGGCGATTTTTCTAACCCTTTCAGCGCCGCGCGGAAACAGGCGCTTATGCGAAGATACCTGGACGAATTTGATTAAGGTTTGAAAAAATCGTAAAAGCAAACTATGAATGATATTTGAATAATTGAAAATACAGTGTATTGCGGGAGAAAGGGAGAGTAATGTAATAACAATTGTAATTCGACACTTATTGAAAATAGTATGAATAAGAGCAAATTACGATGAAAAACGTAGAAACGAGTTTCTTTTCTATGAGCAATATTTACCTTAATCATCGTTTGATTAATTCTATGTTGGTCACGTAGTATGAAATATAAGTACTTGATTTTCAATAATCTTTAAGAAAATAAACAAAGCTGTCCGATGCCTATCGTTGAATTATTTTCTAATTTTGCTTATGCAATCTTAAGATCTATCCCTTGTTATTTGTGTTATATTCTAGCAAATGCTATACATATACTATAATATAGTTACTATATTATATGTATTATAGTTACTTGTAGTACTTAGTATATGTTACAGTTACTTATAGTACTTAGTATATATTATAGTTACTTAGTTATATTATACTTACATTATATGTATAGTATACATATATTATAGTTTTTATACAGTTTCGTATACATCATAATATATATAAACTGTATTTATACTAGGGAACTACATTACATTATATTATTTATAAATAAGTATCCATTAGTAATATATTGTATTACTATTATATCTACCATGTTATACTACCACCTACCATATATCCCCATAATTATGAAAGGGGCCTAAGTCATATATTTCTTGTTTCGAGATATTTAATGAATTGCATTTGCAAAGATTAAAATATATTTTTACATTGCGCGATCTTTTTATTTAGAATTTTATTAGTCTTGAATAATGGAAATTTATTATGAATATGAAATTTTGTGTGAATTTCATACGAAAATGTTGTTTTTAAAGTTTGAATTGACTTAGACCATTTTCAAAATTAACTAAATGTATTATAGATGACTTAAAGCAATAAAGAACTACGAGTTTTATTCGAAACAATAACTTTAATGAAATGATTCATGCACATTTATTAATGATTCTCAAAAAGTAAAGCATTTTTATCATTTCGAGTTTTTAAGTTTGTTAAAATGTTCCTGAAAAACTGGAGGAATGCATGGTAGTAAACACATAATATCTTTATGTTTTTCTTCCGATACTGGTCCAGTGGTGGTGCTTATTATTTAGTTCAGAAACGGGTGAAAGAGGGACACGCGCCGTTTACAAGTTGTGTCTACATAATTTCTTTAAATTTTTGACTTAGACCACTTTCATAATTAACACGAAATGAATTCCATATAATGTTGAAAGTACAACCACCATCTAATGGTTCATTTTTGACGATTTCGTAAAAATTACATCGAATAAATTTAGTTTAAAATAATGTGGTGTAGAATAACTGATAAACTCATTTTTTTTCAATTTTGACTTAGACCACTTTCATAATTATGGGCACATATTACAAAAGGCGTAGCTGTATTTAAATAATGTGTTTCTTTGATCTCGCTAAGTTACACGCACGCTAAAACAACCCGGACTATAGCTTCACCACCCGTGGAATCCTTGCGAACCAATTTTCGAAAAAAACGATCCATGAATATAACCGCGATTCACAATTTACCAACAACCAGATTTTACATACAGTCGCCATTCGAAGCGATGGATCGACCAAAACCTATAGATTACCAATCGAGACCCCCCCCCGCTATAATAAAAACGACAAACCCCAAAGCAAAGATGGGAAGTCTCCGATCAGCTTCTTGCAAAATATATGCAGCCTAAGACAACATCGAGACCGCAAAAACACAGATCATGACACGATTATGCAAAGTCGCGAGAGAATGTCAACAAGATTCCACGAAACAGTAACGTAAATCCATGGAACGCGCGATGTTAGAAGAGCGGAGAGAGCCTACAGTCCGGGACAAAATGATAGGACGTTTTTGAATCTTTCGCATAATATAGTAAACTATATGTAAATTGTACACCTGTGATACACCTGCGAGGTCACCTTTTTGTCATATATTATACAACTTTTTTTTCATACGTTTTTGTTTTAAGAGAGTCCAATTTTTAATAATACTGCCTTTTAATTGTCTGACATTTTTGTATTGCTTTCCATACGCCATATACACTTCTTGACAAGTCTGCCCACATATTTTCAATAATATTGCGATCGGGCGAGCGGGGCGGCCAATCCAAAACTGTCACATTTTAGGAACTGGAAAATGTCTTAATTGCCTTTACAGTGTGTACTGGAGCATTATATTACTGGAAAATATAATTATTGTTATATACGCGTGCTTGATTAACTGATCTTTTATTAAGTCTACACAGTTCTGACTGTTTGTACTGTCCAATAAAAAGTTGATATCAGTTTTTTCCACGATAGCCAAAACCGGCCCATATCATGACACTAGCCCATTAGTCGACGGCTCACAAATTCTTCTTCTTTTCTTAGGTCATGAAAATAGTAACGCCAGCCATCGGGGCCGTTTAAATATTCAATATTATATTGAATTTTGAACATTGAATATTACATATTGAATAGTGAATATTGAATATTAAATATTGAATATTGAACATTGAAAATTAAATATTGAAGAGTGAATATTGAATAATAAATATTGAATAGTAAATATTGGATATTAAATATTGAATTGTAAATATTGAATATTAAATATTGAGGAGTGAATATTGAATAGTGAATATTGAATTTTGAATATTGAATAATAAATATTGAATAGTGAATAGTGAATAATAAATATTGAATAGTGAATAGTGAATAATAAATATTGAATAGTAAATATTTAATATTGAATATTGAATAATGAATAGTGAATAGTGAATAGTGAATATTAAATATTGAATAGTGTATAGAGAATAGAGAATATTGAATATTGAATTTTCACTATTGAATATTCAATATTGAATAGTGAACAGAGAATAATGAATATTGAATTTTCACTATTGAATATTAAATATTGAATAGTGAATAGAGAATATTGAATATTGAATTTTCACTATTGAATATTAAATACTGAATAGTGAATATTGAATATCCAAATTGAATGTCTTTTCATCGCTAAAATTTACAGATCTCCACTTTCCCTTCCAGTCCACGTCCGAACGTGAACTGTAACTCCCGCTTCCTCAGCGATTTGTCTCGTGATTCCTTTATAGCTTGAAGCAACGTGTAGTATAGCCCGTCTGTGACGTAGAGAAACGACAGATTAACGCGTTCGTATCTAGTCAATGCTGAGAAACGACTGACAGAGAACACAATAATGGTAAATATGTAATGTGTCCTATCATTTTGACCGACGGAGATCAGCTCATTTTTATATCTTTTCCTCTAGCTTTGTTAATGTATAATATGCATACTTTAACAAGGCTAGAGGAAAGAATATGCTCAGTTTAGAGGGCACTTTCAATATACGTATAGGGTGCGTACGATTTACATATAGTTTACTATATTATGCGAAAGATTGAAAAATATTAAACGTCGTATCATTTTGTCCGGCACTGTAGTCGTCGAAAGGCGGTATTCTAAACACGAAGCGGCGCGGCGCGAAGGGTGCAAACAGTATAAAAGAATGCAAGCTCTTGTTCCACGAAGCGGTAAGAGTCGCTTAACGCGTAGTAGCTATGGGAGCGTCATAATTGTCGGCGCGAGGACGAAGATGTATTTACAATGTACTGTCACGAGCGTGTGATGCCAGTAATTACGCTCGCCGCGATCGCTTCGAAATTGGACGTCTGCGATGGCAGAGGATCGCAGTCGATCGGCTCACGTGACAAGCGGTTCTTGTCTTCTGGTCCTAGGTATGCGTC
>NC_135772.1:733671-740920 GCF_028453695.1 Augochlora pura
CGCGTCGCGCCTAAGCGGTTAATTAAGCCATTGACACGCGTCGCGTCAGGATTTTTGGTTTTAACGAAAAAATCTGCCGCTCATTTTTGATCGTGTGTTTTAACGTGGCCGCCGCGCGATGGTTATCGCTCGTATTTGAATATCAATTTCATGTGTACAAGGTGGTACCAGTCGATCGGCGCCGATAAACTTTTTATTAGACCACATTACGCTGATTATCATTCATTATTTCGAATTGCGCTCGGGGATCCCTTAAACGGCGGTCTAGCAGGCCGTGTTTTTAGCCGTCGCCGGTCGTACAGACGGTTAAGTACACGAGGAGAGAGAGAGAGGATCGTCCTTTTAATTTCGTGACTTTTGCACCTGTTGGCCCCGTGTATACGCACGGCCGGGAGGGACGGGGGGACGGGGGGGCGGCGGGGCGCGCGCGTCTCCTCCGGCCCGCGCGGAATCTGGACATCTGTGATCGGATTATCGCGTGTACTGCAATAAATTCAAGACACGTTATTCAATTACGGCCGATTTTAATCGCGTTTAATTAGCGGTGATTGCGAAACGTTCACCGTGACAGCGGCCGCCGATCGGAGCGATTTCAATTTTCGCCCGCGAGAGGAGACCCTTTCCACGTAACCGAACTTAAACCAGCTTCAATTTCGCACACGGCCCCGACACACGCCTCCCGTCCCCGCGAATTCCTGTACGATCCGTGACAACTTCGAGATTTTATAAACGATGCGAATTATTTCGGCGCGAACACGCGGCGGATACTGTGCTCCGCGTCCTTTTACGGCTTCGCTGAGAAGCAGGTAATCGGGCATTTCGTTCAAACGCGTCTATTCGTTACGAAAACGAGTCTCACGCGACATACAGTAGCGGTCAAAAATTTAAGACGACGAATTTCATTTCAATTATACACGTGTAATGTAAGTACATACTATCTTTCCAATCAGTTTCTTATTTTGGGATAACGAAGACAAATGCTTGACCTTCTAATTCTCGAAGGCTCGTGTGTTAAATGTAAACATTATTGAGTCAACAATATTGACAATATTTCTCTACTGTAATATTTACTGTAATATTACAGTAGAGAAATGTGAAAAATTAATAGATTCAATGCCAAAAAGATGTGCTGAGGTTATAAAAAATAATGGACTTTAATTAAGAATACTAAATATTTGTATTGAAAACCATTTTTTTCTGTTTATTTTCTCCTATTATTATGTAGTCTTAAACTTTTGTCAATGGAAATGTAACATAGATTTATACTTTTTTGTTATATATTCTAACTAATAAGTTCAAAACCGAACATAAATGTTTTTGTAACTGTTTAAATAAATGAGTAGACGATTATAATTAAAGATAGAACATGATAGCTTATGTTATTTATAAAATATTAATAATTCCTTTCGTTTTTTCTTCTCGTCTTACATTTTTGTCCGCTACTGTACGCGTACGCGAAGATTTCTTTATTTTCTTTCTTCATTATTTTATAATCTTTTTGTAGCTCGAGCTTTCTTTTCTACTTTTTTAACTTGGTTTCCAAAAAATATATATATTAGAAATTGGGATCACGTCTCTTAGTCTTTTCTTTCATTCTTTTATTAACTTTTATGGATTTTATCATTTTCATTTATTTTTCTTATTTTCTGTTTCAAGTTAAATAAACATTGAAACGACAAACGAGAGAATAAACCTAGAACTGTTCTAGAATGATTTTTATATTAATTAGTAGATCGCAAATTTTATGTCCCTATAAGAAAAATGAGTAGATTAAATGTAAACCGGCCTTTATATTTCAAGAATTTTCAGACACTGATTTATTTTATAATTTTAAATATTTATATTCATTGATGAGAATTGTGTCTGTTTAGTGCTGCGTCTTGTAGGTGATGTAGATAATTCTTATTTCGCATAAAAGTTCACAGTTTATCGATGAAATAATTAATTTTTACGTAAAGTTATTTTTGAAAAATATGTTAGCATATGTGCGAGTAGAAAATATATACAAGAAAAATATATACGTGGAAGAACTAATAAGGACGGCCTTACAAAAATTACAAGATCGAGTTTATTTAAGTATTGCATAATTTTTATAATACCGCGTACTCGAATAAAGAAGATGTAATCAACAATTTTGAATGGCAGCAGCTCTGCAACTTCAACAATTATAAAATCAAAACTGTGGAAACCGGTAATTCGACCGGTGGCGGTAGGTTTAGCGTTAACCCCTTAACTTACCTACCAATTTACTCTTGACAGTCATTGGTATAATTTCTTAAAAGTGACAAAACATTAATGTCTATTTCATGCCTGAATATACTTAAATACATAAATATTAATAACAAGGGATTGGAATTTTATTCCAACTTCAAAGAACAGAATAACACATCCATACTTAATAATTTATTACGACCAATTATCATCTCGACAATTACCATCTCGACAATTTCCATCTCGTCGAAAAGTACGGTGAGGGGTTAATCCCGATGGGAAAAAATTCGAAAGCTCCGATATCGAGGCACACTGTTAAAGGGTGACATTATATCCTGAGATAAAGCTGCAAGGTAGCCTCCAGATGCGCGCGTGTTTAAAACGCCGCTTGAAATTATCGGGCCGGGCATCGCGCGCCGTCACTTCATATATTATTACCCGCTTATGAAATTATTATAAGAAATCACGGTCATTTTTTATCTAAATACGGCCGCGCGAGCCGTGGCCGTAAGGCGCGCGACAACCTAATATTTAATCGTTGAATTATGCCGGGAGCCGCGTCGCCGAACGTTGTAGCAGGACGAATGCGGGGCGAAGCGGCGACGGCGGCGGCGGCGGCGGCGGTTTCCGGACACCTCATTAAAAAAGTTGAATAGCCGCGGTACACGACCCGCGCGGCCCGATTACTCAAAATGCAGGTCCGGGGCGGCGGCGGCGGCTTTATTTTTTCGGCGTATTCAAGGTGCACGCGCCGACGAATCGGCAGGTGATCCTTCTACTTTGGTTGTCGAGTGTTCAATTTCTAATTGTGATTCCCCGGGAGCACGACAACGTCGACGATTCGCAGTCGATGGGCCCCTCCCTCCCTCTCTCATTCACTCTCTCTCTCTCTCTCTCTCTCTCTCTCTCTCTCTCTCTCTCTGTCTATCTATCTACCTCTCTGTCTCTCTTTCTCTCTCTTTCTCTCTGTCTCTGTTACTCGGTCCTTTGAGATAGCGCCGGCAACACATAAAGAATCAAATAGTGGCTCACCCATTAAACAGCGCCGGGCCCTTGAGCGTAACTTCAATCATCGTTGATTGCACTTTGGTCGCGCCGCATACTGATCGTCCGCGCGGCCATTCGGTGAATATAGGCAGCGGGGACCGTTTGTTACCGTCCTTCTTGATTAACTGCGGCTCTACGAACTTCTATCGGCCGCACGAAAATTCGTTTATTTCTCGGGACCGGCGATTTTTATATGAAAAATAAAAAATCGCCCAGCGAGATGCAGGTGCCGCATAGACGCCTCGCAGAGTGTAGAGACCGTCGATTATAAGAGGACCTGCGTGTCTCGTCGACGATATCTGCATCGGCTCGCCCGGATCGTACTCTGCAGGGCGGACGTGGCCGATTAACGTTTTCTACTTTATCGACGATTTTTAATGTCGATCCACTAGTTTCTGTTGTCTTGGAGATATTAACCCTTTGCACTCGAGTGGCGACTCCGAGGCACCACTGAAATTGTTACAGCACGTTCCAATGTAATTTTTATATTATGAAAAATTAGATTTCAAAAATTATTAAAAGTATAACTGTTGTTGCACGAGTTACAAGATTCAATTTTATATGCGTAAAATACATTTTGTCATGTAAGATAGAAATGCTGTATGTCAGAAAAATTATTTCAGAATTACAGTTAAAATGGCTTCGAGTGCAAAGGGTTAAGGCGATTCTTATTGTTTACTAAGGACGAGTTATTTAATTGATAATAAGTCTTGTTAGAAAAGACACGTGTGTATTAAGTAAGTATAGTTTGTTTATTAGTTTTATAATTTACTGTTAAATACTGGTAAATAATTAATTATAGTACATGTAAGTTTAAACTTAAGGTTAAAAGGTTAGTAAGTTTTTTTATCCTTAGCGAAAATGTAATCTACGGCTTCGTTTAAAAAATAATTAACGACAAACTCTGACCAATGAGAAGCGAGCTCGACAAACATAAGGAGGGCAGTGCATTGTATCTAATGAATACAGTAGTTTCGAAGTTCCTTGTAATTTTCTTATCGTGATAGAGCGAAACAGTGTTACAAGTTGCAGTGCTGCTATATAAGGGTTGCTGGAGTGCTACCTATAATTGCGATAGTTAACTATAAACTACCTCTAGCTATTTATAAATACGATGGTTAGCAATGAGTTACCTGTAATTATAATAGTTATCAATAAGATGCCTCTAGCTATTTATAATTGCTACAGTTACTTATAAGCTACCTATAGCTACTTATAATTGCCGTGGTTAACTATGAGCTACCTGTAATTACGATAGTTACCAAAAAGTTACCTCTAGCTACTAATAATTGCTATAGATACGTATAAGCTACCTATAGCTCCCTATAATTGTGAGGGTAACTTATGAGCTACCTATAGCTTCCTTTAATTGCGATAGTTACCTGCAAGCTATATGATTATTATAGGATTGCGATAGTTACCTATATGCTACCTCTAGCTACTTATAATTGCTATAGATATTTATAAGCTACCTCTAACTATTTCAAATTGCCGTATTTACGTATAAACTATCTAAAATTGCGATAGTTACCTATATGCTACCTCTAGCTACTTATAATTGCGATGCCCAACTATGAGCTATCTATAATTGTGCTAATTATCTATAAGTTGCCTCTGGCTACCTATAATCGCGATAGTTACCCATAAGCTGATATAATCGTCCTGCCTTCTTCATTCGGCCATGTAAACGTCGAACGGGTTCGTGATACGGACCGCGAAGGAGAGAAAAAAAGGAAGTTGCAGCAGCAGTAGAAACGAAAACGTAGGGGGGAGGAGGAGGTGGAGGTGGAGGAGGAGGAGGAGGAAGGAGAAGCGGAAGAAGCGAGAATGGCACAGTAAGAGAGGTAAGGGAAATTGGCTCGTTCGACCCCTTAAACGGTCGGCTTAATTGCCGTTAATTGCATTTTAGTCACTTGATTCGTGCGGCCGGCAGTTTCCACGTACCGGAGCGGATCATCCTTGTACAGGAGCAATCCGACCGGGTGTACCCTACACTCCAGTGGACAGGTATGCTGTCCGGATTCTCGGTTTTTGTCGTCCGTGGAACGGCCCTCCCCGACATGCGGATAACGTCGATTTCTCTGGGTCCTTTTTCGTTGGCCCGCGCGTACCCCCTTAAGGCCACCGTCCAGATTCCGATTTCATTGCGCGCTACCGAGAGACAGAGAGCACTTTTTCAATGATATCTCGGATATATACCCGATGATCGACGTTCATTTCGGACAATGTTGGCCCGCGGTGGCAGGTGAGCCTTTAACCGAGGCGCGCGATGATGGATTTATGCGAGCCGATCCGATTCGATCCGATCCGATCCGATCCGATTCGATCCGATCCGATCCGATCCGACTTTCCTCCGATCGTCGCATCGTCCCCGAGGGGAATGCAATTATTACTTTAACGAGGCGCTGGTACGTTGCGAACGCAGAAGGGGATGGCGCGTTTTTTCACGTGGGTGAAATTAAACCTTTGCGAATCGGAGCCGTCTTAAATGTAAATAGAGAATAATTTTCCTGGGTTATAGTGAATCAATTCTAGTATTTTAAATTATTTCTTAATTAATAGTTCTACCGTGCGTGACATAGTGTTCCACACAGTTTTCCTTTTAACCCTTTCCACTTTAAAATTTCAACCATAAATCTGAAATAATTTTTCTGGCTTCTAATTTTTTCATTTTCTATAACAAAATTCATTCTATGCATATGGAATTGAGTTTCGTAACTTGTATAATAGTTATACTTTCAACAATTTGTTCAATCTAAGGCAATATGTATGAAATCATTTTGGAACGTGTTGTAACAATTTGAAAGCGCCATAGAGTCGTCACTCGAGTGCAAAGTGTTGAAGGAGTAATTACGAGAAATAAATTATTTCGTCTAAGTTAGAAATACATCGCGAGCAATAATAATAAAATATTATTGAATACTGTATATTACATATAAATATATGTACTGTATATTATATATATATTCGCATATAACTCAACAATGTGGTGTCCCATATTACCACCCCATATCTTATAATCCTACCTTTTCCTCTATAGACAATCTCAGCATAGAATATACTAAAACTTGACTCTATAATAAATATATTCCATTGTCTTGCAACGAAATGAAAACATTTACAGCGTTTTATAAAGTTATTATAATACAGAGTCCTCTCGCGTTGTAAATAAAACGCCATCGCAGACGCAACAATATATCACCGTTTGCATCTGACATTAAAAGAGTTACTATACAATCGAACAATTTCAAAAACTCGCCTCTCGTCAACCACGATTCTAACCCGCTCGATCGTGACCGCCACAACCAATGAAAAATGTTTGCCGACCATACGGTATAATTCCTTCCGCCGTTACACTTCCAAAAGCCATATAGAAACACCATCGTGGACAACGCACGACATACATAAATATTAATGGCTCGAACGGCGAACAGATGCGGCAATGTCACACTTCGCAGACCAACCAGGGTGAATCTCGGCAGGGATCCCCAAGGTGGTTCACCGTCGCGGATCGTTTGCACCCCGTTCGGGGATTCCGGCGCTGCGTAGCGTATCGGCGGCGCGCGTTCTGTTACGAGAACTGATCTCGCATTATTATGTGTCATTCGTGTTGACGCGTTCACCACAAAACACACATCTCCACGGTAATTGCGTCGTTATGTGGTCGGCGTAATTCGAGGGGAAGGGAACGGCCGCGAAGGAAGAGTTTATGGCGACGAGAATAGCGGCGCTGTTAGGCGGAGCTCAGTGAAATATCCATTTTAACCAATTAAGTCTGTTTGACGACTGTATACGTCACGGAGATCTGGCAGAACTTTTTCTGTCACGATGAGAATTTACTGTACTATAACGGGTAAACTTATAAAAAAAGCTATCTTTATAGAAAATAAATTGCTGATCGGCACGCGCTCTTGGTAAACCATCAATTTCTATAAAAAGCGAGGAAATCAAATTCACATCGTCATTTTTATCATCTGGTTCCATCGCCCAT
>NC_135772.1:741020-746306 GCF_028453695.1 Augochlora pura
GGCTCACGTGACAAGCGGTTCTTGTCTTCTGGTCCTAGGTATGCGTCAGTATCGTAATTCGTTGTTACAGGATATCAGCGACGTGCGTCGCTTGCGGATCGTCGGCAACGATTCTCCTTTGGCGAGCAGCTCCGACACCGTGACCGACGGCTACGGGGTGGAACGAATTGCCAGTCGAGACGTAGAAAAACATCGTTTTTTCTTTTTTCTTTTTAGCATACATTTTTTCGTTGGGGTAGATGTTGACGATTCATTTATGTAAATTCAATAAACTGGGGGAAATATAACTTGTATTTTATATTTTATTTTAGACTTTAGACTTGAGGCTTGAAACATTAGACTTGAAATTTTAGACTTTAAACTTCAGACTTAAATATTAGACTTGACGTTATTGACTTTAGACTCGAAACTTGACACTGAAGACTTGAAATATTAGACTTTAGACTTGAAACTTGACACTTAAGACTTGAAACTTTAGACATTGTATTTTATTTTATATTTAAAACAGCAAAAAACGGGCTCGTCCAATTTTCAAAATATACGTTTCATATATGTAATGAATAACATATTCTATTTGATAAAATAATCTGTAATTATAAATATTATTCCTTTTTTATATGTTTATATTTTATACTTCATTGTATTTTAAATTTAAAATATAATATATATTATTTATTACATATACATGGAACGTTCATTTTGAAAATAGTGCGAGCCTATTCTTCGTTGTTTCGGGAAAATTAAAGGTTAGCATATATTAATCAATTCTAAAATATAAATTAATTATGTCAAGTCCGGAAATATTTATACTAAATCAACAATGAGTAATTTTGTTATGTAAGTCTCTTTTGGGCGAATTGAACTGGAAGATAATATTTATAGTTTTATTTTGAGTTCGCTATTGAGATAAATAACAATGAAAATATAAAATAAAATAAATGAATGAAGAAAATAATGCAATTATGATTATATTATATAAGCGGCGTCAGCCTCTGTGGACCAAAAAGCGGCTGCCATACATACACGGTGTTATCCGCTGTGATGGAACTATCCGAAGTGACTGCCGTGTATACACTGCACCCGTCGCGAAAGGGTTAATGAGAGGCCGTGCCCCGGGCGTGATATTAATTCGAGAGTTTTTCGAGTGGCCTTGATCAATGGGATCGCGATCGCGATCCGTATTTCGGCCGACATCTGCTTTTCTTGCCGGCGCGCCGCTACGTAGTGTCGCTCGTCGCAAATAAAATGCGATCCGGTACTCGCGGGATCGAGCTATTGCGTTGGCAACTAAGTAATTATGGATTTTGTCAGTATATCTTAGCACATTCTTTTGTTTCGTCAACGTGTCCAAAGCACTTAATCTATATTGTTTCCATGTTATTTTATCTTCCACCTTTAATTTAGTAAAAATATTTAGTTTCGTTTCCATCACAGTTTGAAAATGGAAGAACACGGCGCGCATTTCAAACATATTTTATTGTATTTTTTCCGGAAAAACAAGTTTGGTTTCTGCACCTTTAATTTAGTGTAAAAGTTGTATCGATCAGTAATTTCGTTTCGTTTTTATCACAGTTTGAAAAAGGAAGAACAAGGCGCGCATTTCATTTGTGACAACGCATCGCAATTACACAAAAATGTGCCATATATAAGAATGGAGCGCTGAAAGAAAGGCGGTTCCAAAATTGATTTGCCTAATTGAATATAGTTATATTTTTAAGCAGAAGTTTTGAATTTGTACTAAGCGATCGCTTAGTTGCCAACCCAATGCAGAGTTGTCTTCGTCAGCGATGGTACAGATCATTAAATTTTATTGATCCGTTCCGCAAGATCCGGTGGTTAAGACAATGTTGTGCCACGGATTGGATTACTAAGGACGAGTTCAGTGGTTTCGAATTGTTTCTTCAGTTTTTTCTTTTGCGATCATTTGAAGAGAAAGAGTAAGGGGAGTTTTGCGGCCTGTTTGAAACAAGAAATGAAGTGATTCGGAGCCAGGCTTCTTTGATGAACCAGTTTCATTCTCAGGTAATGCGCTGGTGTACTAGTATTATGAGTTGCACGCAAACTGCATCGCAAATAGACCTTCTATATTGTTACTATTAGACTGCATATAAAATGCATTGTAAGTGGACTTATTATATTGGACACAATATATCATTATTGAAGCGCCAAAACATATATGTATGTTCTAGTCCATTTCGTTCTTTGTTACCATTTATACTATATTTTCTATTTATATATTTATATCTATTGACGTCATTTATGTATCTATTTATCACTTCTGTTACGTATTCACTACACCCCTGCCATTACATATTCCCTCCTTACCATTATACTCATAGCGCCATGAAATTATCGTATACTATTATTATTATTATTATTATAATTATTATCATCGTTATCATTGTTATTATTATTATCATCGTTGTCATTATACATTATTATTATCATCGTTATCATTATACATTATTGTCATTGTTATTATTATTATTATTATTATTATTATTATTATTATTATTATTATTATTATATTACTATTAATATTAGAATAACCGATTATCGCCCAAACGATATTGCGCGCGGTCAGCGATGTAGAGGAACACCGATGTCGCTCTAGGACCCTTTTCCCCCACCCACGCTACAACCAGGCCCACCCCTCTCTAACCCTCGGTGTCTTCTTCGGAGGCCGAAACAACGGCTATCGTCACTCTTGTACCAGCAACAAGCCGAGGAAAATAAAATCAAATCTCCAAGAACCAAGTACCAGTTTATTTTCATCATCACGCTAACAAAATCGACCGTTACGAACCATATCGTAACAACTTCTTTATTCTATTTATCCCGAGTATTCGATGTAAGCTCAGGGGAACATGATTTGAAAATAAACGAATAATTATTATGTTGTAGATTACATACAAAATGCATCGCAATTAGATCCTTTTATATTATTAATAATATAAGTATAATTAGTAACATTATAGATTGTATACAAAATGCAGTCGTTCCAATGAATTTAACACTAAATCTATCATCGTTGCTCAATTAGTTCAGATTCGAGCAATTCTGTGACATTTTTTCAAAAATCAATATGTTTCGTACCAATATCCAGTTGATTAACTTTTTAATGTATGAATATTTAGAGCGGAGAAATTAACGAAATATAATAAATATTATAGGTGTAGCAAGCGTTGAAATCTCATTATTTTCAAAGTAGTATTTCTTATGACAAAAATTGGTTCTTTTTATACATTGGCTTTTTATATTATTGTATATTGATTCTTGGTCATTATATGTATATTGCTTCTTTACAATATTTTCAATTCGATAATTTTTTTAAAATATTCAGCACACTCTTCCAACAAAAATGACACTCTGAATTAAAGAACATTGTCCATAATTTAAAAGAATATTAATACCGAACGCATTAATTAGAATTATCACAATTTTCTAGAATTAACAAGGAATATCTTTCAAGACTCAACGAGTCTCCAGATGAATCAAAATGAAATATTTTTAGCATACTTTCTTCTATTATGTAAAATGGAAACGCTATAGGTCCGAAGAAATCTGTTGTATTTCCAGTTAAAATGGCTCCAACTTCAACAGGCTGAATGTACATTTAACCCTTTGCACTCGAAGCCATTTCAACTGGAAATCTGAAGTAATTTCTCTGGCATATAGAATTTCCATATTATATAAAAAAAAGTATATTTTATGTATTTGTAATTGATTCTTGTCATTCGTCATAACGTAACATAACCTTAACAATTTTTTAAATGTAACCTTTGTTAGTATAGAGATTATTTTGCAACGTGATAGAACAATTTTATGGTGCCTCACAGTCACCACTCGAGTGCAAAGGGTTAAACGATTAGGGGTAGTTGACCCTTTAACAAGATCACACTTCAGGTTACAAATCTAAACGGTATTGACATAGTAACGATATTACTATACTAATGCAACAACTAAAAATCAGTACTCCGAATATTTCACATAAAGGCAATCCCATAAATATTCCCCACGAAACTTATTACACAGCATACCCTTTCACCTTACATAACCAAACTCTTTCCTTCAACGCCCATCAATAAATCCAATATAGCAAAAAATGATAGCGATGCCATAACAATGCCCCCCTCGCTATAGACAGACACCCAACGAGCATCGTCCATTGTCGAAGCATGCGCGACAAAAGTTTTTCCCCGAATGCTAATTACCGCGATTACGAGGTTGGACCCCGTCGGTTCGCCGTGTTTCTCGTCGTCCGCGCACGGTCACGCGTGCTGGTGTACCCGGCGAGACGAAAGAAGACATCAATCCTCTCGCGGCTCTCG
Organism: Augochlora pura; assembly: GCF_028453695.1. Lineage (NCBI taxonomy): Eukaryota > Metazoa > Arthropoda > Insecta > Hymenoptera > Halictidae > Augochlora > Augochlora pura. The sequence goes on from NC_135772.1 coordinate 745,352, forward strand.
GATCCGCTCCGCTCCGCGCTGCGCGCCGCTTCTCCTTTTCGTCTTGTTCGTCAGGCATTCGTAACGAGCGGGAGCGCGCGACAGTAAAACGGTGCCACTTTCTCGTAGCCGTCCCTCTTCTCATTTATTTCTTCGTCGTGTTCCCACTCCTTGTCCGCGCCTTAACGCCCCTCTGTCCTCCTCCTCATCCTCATCCTCCTCCTTATCCTCCTCCTCATCCTCCTCGAGAGGTTCTCGCGCGCGTAACAGCTCCGGCCGGCAGCTCTCCGCTCGCCTCCCCGGTGCATAAAACCGGGCCCGGGCTCGGCTAAGAAGCTTTTTGCGACCGCGAGCCGCTTCGTTATGGCCCTTGGTATGAGTTATGCTCATTGAATGCACGGTTACCAACGAGTTTAATTGGAGTGCGACGTAGCGCGGGCTGCACTGTCTCCGTCGCTTAGAGCGAACCGCCATCTTTACGGGACCGCATCCTAGGATAGTGTACATTATGATGGCGGAAGGGTTGCTCGAAACTTACTTTGGAAAAATTAGTCGATTATGGTTGGTTCTTATTCTATTTTCACGGTGTTAACCTCTTAGGCTGGATTTTGCGCGAATCAAATTTTTCGTAATTAAATTACCATTTTTCTTAATATATATATTTTGATATATCTGTACGTAGTATTAACTATACATATATGTATACATTCCTTTCTTAATGTATTGTACATATATGTATACTTTTTCACTTTAATCGCTTACTTCTTCTTTTCACCACTCGGCGTCGCTGCCTCTGCCACCGTCTCTATCTCTCGCCTAACCTCCAAATCCCTCCCACCTATCTTCCTTTCTATCTCTTTTTTCCCTTACTCCTGCCCTTTTCCCTCTTTCACCTAACTCCACTTGCCCTTTCCCTACTCCTTCAGCTACCTCTCTCTCCACTATAACACTCCCTATCTTCAAAATCTCCGCTCCC
>NC_135772.1:746406-815822 GCF_028453695.1 Augochlora pura
ATGGGCGATGGAACCAGATGATAAAAATGACGATGTGAATTTGATTTTCATGCTTTTTATAGAAATTGGTGGTTTACCAAGAGCGTGTGCCGATCAGCAATTCATTTTCTATAAAGATAGCTTTTATTATAAGTTTACCCGTTATAGTACAGTAAATTCTCCTCAATTAACCCTCAGCTTTTAAAGAAAAATGGTCAAGTTGAAAAGCGAGGATACGATTATTCGATCGTATAAGATCGATAACTATATGAACGAGCTATAAGGTTTGAAAACTGTTAATAAAGTTATTCTGTTTTGATTATATACATATATACTATTTATTAAAAGTTAATTTCTTTAAACTCGTCTCTACGTGTAATCTCTATAATTACGTTTCCTAAAAATGGTTCACGAACGACTTGCGAACGGCCTACGAACGGCCTAAAAGTCGTCTTAAAGCCGTCCATAAGACGTTCGTATGAGAGTTATGGAACGTCCATAAGATGTCTCAAGACGTCTAAAATGTCCATAAGATGGTTTTAGATGTTTAAAATGTCCATAAGATGTCTTTAGATGTTTAAAATGTCCATAAGATGTCTTTAGATGTTTAAAATGTCCATAAGATGTCTTTTAGACGTCTAAAAGTTGTTTCAAAGACGTCTAAAGGATCTCGATTTATAAGACAGGATATTAATAGGATGTTTCTAAGATGTTCGTAGGGCATTAGAGACGTCTTAAAGACGCCTCGAATATCATACAGCAAACGTCTTACAGACGTCTTAAAGACGTCCTTGTGCCATGTAGGTAACAATCAGCATCAAAAGTCGTAGAATAATAATTGCTACTTCGATTCAAATAATTGTTGCACAAGTACTTACCCGTATTATTTAGAATTAATATTGTTCACAACTAAAATTATTCAAATTAAAATAACGTTATTATACAGCAACTATACTTCTAATAATTAATCTGCGGATTTCCAAACAGAAATTCGAGATGGAACAATGAAATTAAATTCCTAAATTAAATTGCGTTTCACAAAATTCGGCGTTACCTAAATAACCTAAAAAATTCGAAACAAGCAACCTCTGTCCCTTCGCGAGCATTATCATTTCGCTTAACGGCTAATGACACACCTCTCCCATATTTATACCTTTACTATATAACACGCAGCCCGTATAATAACGTTCGCATTAAACATCGCTTTATGAGACTTAATTATAAGACGTCTGAAAGACGTCTTTATTTCTAACACAGTACTCTTGGATATTTCTAAGACGTTTCTATAACATTCGTAGGACATTCAAGACGTCTCAAAACTCTCTGTGAGGCGTCTTAAAATCTTCTTTAAGATGTCTTACATCAAACCGTCCTACACGTTTTCAAGTCATCTTAAAGACGTCCTCGTGCTATCTATATAATTTAATCGATACATCAGTAGATCTAGTATGTACATCAGAAGTATCTTCCGACTGCAAATGATTTAACATCCGAACATGAACAATCATTTGAACCACACGAAAGTTAATCAAAGATACGTCACGGTATTAATTTACAACATGGCGTTGCTTGAACGACGAAGGAAAGGGTTCCATGTTTCTCGGCGCTCCTCGGCGCAGGAACGGAAGCCCGCGCTAACTTATCATTACCGTAATTGTTATTCCGCTCGCGAATTAATCCCGTCGGAGTCGAGAGTATCGAAAGTCATTAGGTTTTTTTAGCGGTATTCGGTGAACGGTTCCCGGACGTGGCGCACCACCAAATTTAGACGGGTTCGCTCGCCCCGTTGCCGTCCTCTCGTAAATCGACGCCGAGTGACAGTTGCCATGAAGTCGCCAAAGATCCGTTGGCGGATTTCGGTGGCAGCACACGAACCGCACCGGCTAGGAAAGACGGACGGACGGACAGGCCCGTATCCGCCGCGCCGGTCCACACGGTAACTTCATAAATCTCGCGGGGCGCATGATCGAAATTTATTACGGATTAAAAGTCGACGGGGCCGGGGCAATATCAATTAAATCCGTTTGGCCCCGCACGATCCGAAGAACCCGGCGATCGTGGGGCTTGACCCCACCGCGCCGCGCGCGCCGGCAAAACATCGGACCATTCCTCGCGACGGACACCGAGAAGAACTCGGAACCCGGCTAGCGAAGGGCTCGAGTCGGAAACCGAAAATTGTTCTTCCGTTTCGCATTTTCCTGTCTTCGTAACATTCGCTTTAATTCGTTCGATTATATTTATCGCCTTCATGAGTGCCTTTTCACGTTATTTGTTCTACCGGTTTCCCGAATTTGTTTTTATTGTAATTTTGATTTATATTTGTTCAAGTGTATTTATCACGTCAAGCGTCTTGTTACGCTATTATTACACAGCTATTCCAAATTTGTTTTTATCGTATTTTTTATTCATACTTGTTCAAGTATATTTATTGTAGCGAATGCTGTGTCGCGCTAATTCTTGATTGGTTTTCCAATTTAGTTAGTCGTATAACTTTTCAATTAATCTTTATTAATCGTCCGAATACTAATGCGACGTGAAAATTCGATGCTTTTTTATATTCTTTCAATTGTATAGATAGCATTTTATACTAAATCAAATGTTTGTTATATTTTGACATTTATGTCGTCTAATATACAGTAATACGTTTTTCCTCTCAATGTATATTTATTTAAATATATAGCGCGAAAGTCAAAGTGACACCACTGTCTAAATACTTTTGGTACTGACTGTATGTTACTCTCGTCACATGTATATTATATTCTAATACAGAACTTATAATTACTCGAAACAATGAAGAATATTAATAAACAATGGTGTATTATTTACGTAATGATTATTTATGAAATATTCGAACACGGCAAAGATTCCATTTTAACCATAAATAGTTCCAATTAATAATTCCTATAAGTCGAAAACAATATTAATACAACCTTACAGTATTAATTAACAATATCAACAATTTTTAATATTATTATTAACCTTTTGCACTCGAAGTCAGTTTAATTCCAAACCTAAAATTACTTCTCTGACCTATATATTATTTTTATCTTATATAACTTATTGCATTCTGTATACCTGAAATTAATCCTTGTAACTCGTACGACAATTAATTTTTCAACAGTATTTAAATACAAACACATAACCTGACATAACCTGGAATTAATCCCTGTAACTCGTACGACAATTCATTTTTCAACAGTATTTAAATACAAATACCTTTAATAATTTAAATATTACATTATTCCACAATATAACAATTTCTAATGATACCTCAAAGTCTATCGTCTGCAAAGGGTTAAATTCACCGCGTTTCACAATTAGCCACCTAGTTTTTACCCATCAACGCATAAAATCCATAACTCCAAAATAATGACTGCCAGTACAACAAACTAACAATCAAATAAACTACACCCGGTGCACTAAAATCTGTGAACCAACCGTTTTCTAAAAGTCGCCCGATATACCACCATAACAATTATTAGTACAACAAACAAAAATCAAAGAAATTTCACACAGTCCACCAAAATCTATAAACTAAAACGCTATATAAAAATCGTCCAAGACACCATAATAACGTCTATCAGTATAACAAATTAACGATTACAGACACACCATTAAAATTTCTAAACCAAAATATTTTCTAAAAATTGTCCATCATACTACCATAACAACTACCAGTGCAACAAACTAACAATCAAACAAACTTCCACCCAATTTACGAAAATCTACAAAGTAAAACGCATTTTTAAAAATCATTCAATACACTACCATAACAACTACCATTATAACAAACTAACAATCAAACAAACTCCACGCAGTACACCAAACTCTAAAAACCAAAACGCTATATAAAAATCGCCCAGCATACCACAAAAACATCAACATCGCTGTATTAACACGTTGCACGCCGCGTCACTCAAATGTGGGCGACACTAACTGACCAATTTTGAAAATTCATTTTTATTGCAATATATTTAAACAAAATGATATTCGACTAGGATTTTTCGAATGCGAAAGAGTTCCAATGTCATCCCCTATGATGAATGTTAACTTTCTAGTTTCGTTTCAATGAATTAAATTGCTTCAATTACGTGGGGGATTTTAGCGACCGATTATCGACACCGAACGTGTTAAAGAATGTAACCGACATTGTTCCAATCATCGCCGTACAAAGCCCGAAACACGAGAAGAGAGACGGTCCCCGCAAATCCCTAAAACGCTCTCCGTATCCCCGGTTTCACCTGGACACGGCGCAGCGGGCTGACAGCCGGGCCGCTATCCTCTATTCATTAACGAGTCCACTTTCACCGACTCTCGAGAAACGTGTACCCGCGGAAACTCCGACATTACACGGTGAACGAACGTGTGCACGTGGTTTAAACGCGGGTTAACGAGCCCCGTTTTCAGCGAGGATTCGAGCCCGTCGCTAGCCGCAAAACCGCAAAAGTGCATCGGCCTTTTTGCTTCCGCTTATTTCTTGGATTTCGTTAGAGATCGGCCGTGCGCGGCGCAAAAGGGTTCTCGTCGCCAGGGGAGGGGGAGAGCGGGGCGGGGGACGCCGGGGGTCCGGCAAGAAGGGGCGGAGGGATGGGGTTCTGCCTTCAATCATTCGAGTAATTATTCGCCAGAAGCAGTTTTGCCCAATTATTTGTGGGGCGAAGGCCCCCCACCCCTCCCTCTCCCTCGTTCCTTCCCGGCTTTCGTCCTTTTCTTCGCCGGGCCCCGCCCTCCCCACCCCTCCCTCGGTTCAGCATCGTTTCCTTCTGGAGCACCGGCCACGATTGAGGAATTAAAATTGTTCGGACTCGCTCACGGTGCCCCCGAATGTTTTCTGCGGACGAGAAGAAAGGACGCGCGGGTTTGCTCGCTCCGCTTGCGCGCGCGAGCGCACGCTCTCGCGGCAAAGGGCAAAAAGAAGGATCGAGGGCAGAAGGATTCGTCGCAAAGTTCGCCGCGTAACCTATCGTCGAACTTGGCGATTCTGTATTGGAAACGTTCCGGCCACCCTTTGGTCACCCTCCGGTCCCCCTCCGGTCCCCCTCCGGTCCCCCTCCGGTCTCCCTCCGGTCTCCCTTCGGGGCCCATTCAGCCAGGGCCCGGGCCAGCTCGCGAAAATCATCCAATTAGGGCGCGAAAGAACCGCCGCCCTTTGATCGGCTCTGCGCCACCGAGCGCACCGTGCGCGCGGGCGCGCGCGCGCGTGATAGAAAGAATTACAATGGAGGGGGCTCTTCTCCGGCCGGGACCCTTTGTCATAAATCTTCCTTTTACCAGGATCGAAAGCTTTTTTCGCCGGAGCTCTTTCTCTCTCTCTCGTACGCCGTCTCTCTACGCTGAAATTGGTCCTACGCGGCGGAAAGAAGCGTGGGATCCCGGGGAGACGGCTTCCAGGAAAGCTACAGTTTGTGACACAACAGTTTAGCCTAATTTTCGGCGATCAGGTGTGCCACTCTGTTCTTATTGATTTGCTCGGTTTTTATGGGGTTTTGGGGCTTTGGTGGGACAAGGCTTTTTGATTAGTTTAAGGCAGTGGTCGGCAAAGTGCGGCTCCAGAGCTGCATGTGGCTCTTTGGCTCTTTGAGTGCGGCTCTGGCACAAATATCCACGGAAGGCGCGATAATATGTTAATTTAAAAAGAAACTTGGTAAGAACCTGGTTTCGCGTCCCTTTCCACAGAAATTAAAGCATTTCTCCTTGAGAAGGGCGTTCGCTATCCAGAACTAATAGACGATCGATGGATCCAAAACTTTTATTTCATGGTAGACGTTACGTCTCATCTAAATCAGCTTAATCGTAAACTACAAGGGAGAGGGAATTTAATTTTTTCGATGTTATTAGAAGTAATAACATTCGAAAACAAATTATCCATTTTTGCTGAGGATTTTGAAAGGGAATCATTGTTTCACTTTCCGAGCCTGCTGAATCATCGCCAAGAAAATAATTCCTCTATTGATAAATACCATTTTGAAACAATAATTTTCAATATGAGGGAAGCATTTCTCAGCAAGTTTCAGAAATTTAAAAGCAGCGGAGCAACTTTAGCATTTGTCAAGAATCCTCTTAATGCCACGATAACCGAGTTGAAATTTTCTCCTTTTGAAATTGACATTGGTAGCTTTGAAATACAATTGCTGGATTTGAAAAACAAGGAGATATGGCGCTCTAAATTCGAACGTCTTTGTGCTGAATTGGAAATATTGGAGAACAAAAAATGTGATCTTAGTTCACGACACAAGTGGTCTGCTTTGAATGACCTGGAGAAGGAATACATTCTAAGAGTATTCCTGACTCTTACGATCAGCTGAAAAAGTTCGCGTTTGCTGTTCTGTCCCTTTTCGGTTCTACATATATATGCGAACAATCTTTTTCAAGCATGCACATTATCAAGAGTAAACTGAGAAGTCGTCTTATTGATGAGAACTTGGAATTATGCCTAAAATTAAAAACAACAACATACAAACCTGACTTACTCAAACTTTCCAAGGAGATGCAAGCACATTGTTCGCATTAATAAATATTTATTAAGTATAAAATTTAGTTTTATTTAGTGTACTACTTATTTAGTGTACTATTTATTTAGTGTAATAAAAGTTTACTAAACAAGCAGATTTGGCTCCCAATCTTTTTTTAAATTGTTGTAATGTCCATATTTGGCTCTTTGGCTAATAAGTTCGCCGACCACTGATTTAGGGGAATAGGAGGGTTGCAATTAATTTTTGGTGAAGGGGTTTTTTTATGCTTTGTGGTCATGGTAAAGTTAAATATAGGTGGCATGGTGGTTGAAATTTATTTTTGTTGAATAAATAGTAATGCAAAATGTGCAATAGTTTAGTGATTGGTAGTTTAAAGATTGGTTTCTTATTCCGACTAGCAGCTTCTTGTTATGTCAAGGTTATGTAATGCTATAGTAATGTAAAATGTGCACTACTTTAGTGATTGGTAGTTTATAGATCTGTTTTTTATTCGGATTAGCAGCTTATTTTCATGGTAACCAATAATTTGTTATCTATTATTGAGGTAGAAGTGTTGGATTCTATATTATTATGTTATTTTTTTAAATATTACCTACCTTTCGCGATTAATAAATAACATAACATAGAAATAAGTTAAATAAAATAGATAAAATAAATATTGTTCAATGCTGTTATTATGAAAATGTAAAAACAGCTGGTAAAGTGTTAAGAAGGAAATATAGAATTTATTAATAAATTTTTAAACTTTAAATATATGTAAGGTAATATTATTTTTTAATTTTATGTAACAATAAAAAGAGTAAATAAATAGCTTTAGTGGCTGAGAGTAAATATATGACCCTAAAAGGTTGATATTAATTTATTATTAATATTAGTGTTTTCTCTGTTATATCTGTAGTCGTACGTCGATATTTCCAAGCATCATTATTATAGTTTTAATAACATTGGTACTGTTTATTGGAAACTTATATTAGCACGATTTTCAATGATTAAATTATGTCTAAGGGAAACTCGATAATTTTGTCTACTAAATATTAACACGTATAATTGTATCTTTAACGATGAACTATATGTAGTTATGCAACGATAACAAAATCACTTTATATGGATCGTTGTTTATATCGACACAAAATTACAGTGAAACTTTTTTGATGTTCATTATTTATTATACTTTTTCACCTTATATGATCGACATTTTTGCATTTCTCTCCAAACGTCTGAAATACTAAAACATGAGGATACTTCTATAATTGTGTCAAAATTATGTCATGTTTATCCGTGGAGAATGTTTTCTAAAGTTCATTAAGACTATGTCGCATCTCAGTTTTTAGAATAACTGGACTTATACCATTCTCAAAAAGAATGTTCCATATAATTTATACACTTATTCATCCTTCGATAAAATTCGTAAATTTTAAATTGAAGAAAGCAATGACATTTTTCAAGACACTAAATATTAATTAGTTATAAATAAAGAAATAACTAGGCTTATATCACTCTCAAAATCAACGTTCCATATATTTATTCATCCTCTGATTATGTCGATCAATCTTAAATCGAACAAAGCATTAATCAAGCCACTAAAAAAGTTAACGTATCTCATTAAATAAAAAAAAAAAAACAAGTAGTTGTACACCGCTTCCACGGTAAACGGTCCAAATCACAGCTATCGTTTCGATTGTTGTCAGCCGGGGCGCCGAAATTCAATGGAACTGTTTATTAACAACGGCTGACGAACACCAGCGATTTTGGCGTGTAGCGTAACGCGTTTTGCCAAGCAGCAATTTTGTGCCGGAAATGTCCGGCCGCTCGCGAAAACCGTCCAATTAAAGCACGAAAAGGAAAGCCGGCCCTTTAATTGGATACTTAAAACGTTTGAACCGGGGCGAGGCGAGGCGAGGCGAGGCGAGGCGAGCACGCACACGCACGGGCCTTTTATTTTATTCAACAATTGTCGGCGTTCTCGCACGGCCGCGGGAACCAGCGAGAAGAAATCGAAGAGGATTCCGCGCGGCGCGGCACGAGGAACCGCCTGGATCGGCGATCATGCACGGCCAGCGGACGCCTTTTAAACTTTTCATATTAAGCTCATAAGCTTAATTGACGGCCTTGGCCACGCTAATGACTGAATGTACCGGCGGCAAAGAACACGGGAAGAAGTTAGCGAGCATTAAGGTGTGTACGCTGCCGATGCTTCTACTTTTGCTTTTGCTTTCGCTTATGCCGTCTCCTCCACCTCCTCCACCTTCTCCTCGCCCTTAACCTTCTCTTTCTCTCCTCCTTTCTCTTCTTCCTCCTTCTCTTCCTTTTCATCTTCTACCGTCTACCTGCGTGTTCATTACGCGATTATCCGTCGGACGAGTCAATCTTTAATAAAGAAAAATGGAGTCGCGTTAAACGCGGTGGTACGCGGCTCGGTTGACCTATAAAGTTGCTCCGGACCGCGGTCCTTGTATCCACTTCTTGCATTTTATCGCCGCGTAAACAAGCTTTAAAGCGCACTTAAAACTCTGTGTGTTTCTGCACGCGCAATGCTACCGAAAAACTCTTCCTTCTTTCGACGTTTCTTCCGCCGGGCTATTTTTAGACGGCACTGATTTGGCGCGTTCGCTGCGCGCGGGAGTCTCTTGTCAGGTGGTTTCACCGCCTGAAGTGGGGAAATTCTTGGCGATAGGGTGGTCATTTGGAAACGATGACAGGACGAAACGATGATAGTGGTGTAGAATTAATTTCGTTAATAGTTAATGTTGTATGATTCATGTCGTAATGTTAATGCTGTAAATGTGATGGCACAATGTTAATATTGTCAATTTAATGTCATAATGTAAATGTTATAAAATTAATGTAATAATATTAATCCTATCTTATTAATACAATAATCCTAATTGCTAATACATTCTAATTACTAATACTAATACAATAATCCAAATTAATCCTATCTTATTAATACAATAATCCTAATTACTAATACATTCTAATTACTAATACTAATACAATAATCCAAATTAATCCTATCTTATTAATATAATGTTAATATTGTCAATTTAATGTGATAATATAAATGTTATAAAATTAATGTAATAACATTAATCCTATCTAATTAATACAATAATATTAATGCTACAGAATTAATATAATAATATTAACGCTACAAAATTGATGTCACAACGTTAATCTTACTAAAATTATAACGTCACTTTCGTATTAATGTACAGAAAATACACGTCCATGCTTCGTTCTTACGCACGTCATCATCGAAGACTATCTACAAACAACCATCCTATACTTATCAATATAAACACTGTATACATATCAATATAAACACTCTACACTTATAAATTTGTATTCCCCTGAACTCATCGACTCATGTTAGTCTCAGTTTTCTAAAGAATATCGTTGATTGTAAAACTTTATGCACCTTAGTTTCAGTAATTTGCGAACGTTCCGAGCCGAATAAAAAGCGTGGAAGTGACCGAGCATTAATAACAATTGCTATCCATTAACTTTCTACGAAACTAACAACACAGAACCTTAACACCGACTTGGAAAATTATTCGAATCTCCATAAAAATCGAGAGAACCGTTTCCCTCTGTTCTCTAGAATTCTAAACACTGTTGTATCGTAATTCTCCAAGAGCGTTTCACTGGCCGTTCCTCTTAATTACTCATTATCCAGGCGATAAGGATGTAAGTGGCATCCGGTGAACGATTCGAACAAAAAAAAAATGAGAGAATTAGCCACGCTCCCACGTGGCTGACACCATGGCTATTCCATTGTATAGTCTCGCAAACGAGTTTCGATCGGGGGACCTATTCATTTGTAAATCAACGAGGCCGGCTCGCGATATTTCCTTGAAACGGAAAGTGAAACGATTCTCCCTGCCGGCTCGCCTAATTACTAAAACAGAGAGGAACGTGTATAGTTTCCCCGGTACGTATCTCGCCTATTGTTTCCCTATCCAGCACTCTGCTATTACGATCTCTTATGTAATTCGATTAAAAAGTTAAACGTAACCAGTCGCGAGCGGAGATCGTTCACCCTTGCGTAACACGATGCGACGTGTGTGTGTGTGCGCGCGCGTGAATCTATGCGTTAGGTGTACGTGAGTGAGTGTACCACGTGTATGTTATGTAAAAAAGGTGCTTTGAATTTGTGCAGTATCTGGAGCTAGAAAACTATTTGGTCGCTTGAACGTTAGTACTGAACAATTTTATTAGGGTGCCTTATAAGTTCTTTCTTTATTCTTTAGGCGAAATTAATGGACGATATTTGTTGTTTAAGGTTGATTTATCGTGTTATATATGAATCGTTTTGTTCTATTACCTTCTTCCATTTCTCACTTAGATTTATTATTAATAATCCTACACAGAGTCATACAGCATTCAATAAGAAAGAGTAAAGAAAGTCATACATGTATAACCTAAATAATTATAAACGAAACAACTAGTGACCCTTTATTTTATCCTAGACTCATAGTATTAAACCATTGCAGTCGGAGCAACTTTAAATAGAAATCCAAAACATTTGTTCAGGCCTGTAGCGTTTCCATCTTGTATCACCCGGAGTGTTCTTTATATTTATTAAGGTGTCCAATAGCGCGTGTTTCAAACATGTTTTATTGTATTATTTCCGCAAAATCAAGATCGAAGCACCTAACCTATATCATTCTCTCGTTGCTTGGACTTCCACCTTTAATTCATTCCAAATATGATTTCTATTAGTTATTTAGTTTCCTTCTTATCACAGTTTGAAAATGAAGGAAGAAGGCGCGTATTTCAGACATATTTTGCTGCATTATTTCCGAAAATGCAAGAACGCATCGCAAGCACACAAGAAGCTATGTGCCGTATATGGGGGTCTAAAGGTTTCAAGAAAGGTAGTATCACAATTGATTTGGCTATTTTTAAATAAAACCTTAAAATATTCCTTCTTATTTCAAATCCGCAATCACTTAATTGGCAACCCAATAAATATGAATTATATCTATTATAATATAATTCTTTTAAAACGATCTTTTAGTAGGAATCAAATTTGATTATCTTGTCACTAATATTTAAACATTCAAATAGATTTAAGCACACAATAAATATAGAATGCCTCTTTGTTCCAATAAATTAGTGCGATCGAAAAAATTCTAATATTAGTAATCATAGTCAAAAATTCTAATCATACTAATCATAGTAATTCTAAAGGGGTTAAAGTCTCTATTCTAGTCGGCGTAATCTCTGCAATGTAATATACAAATTAGGATGTTCCATTTTCTTCCCTTTTTATGTGATATCAATAGTCGATATTTCTTTTTTAAGCTTGATTTATTGTGTTACATATGAACCATTCTGCTCTATTACCTTCCTCCATCTATCAGGAAGCCTCGTTATGCCCTCTTTACAAAACAGTTCAGACTTACTTGCAAAATATGCATCGAGCCGCGTTTTAATTTCGCTTTTGGATTTCTCACACTTGATCAGGGAGAGAATTTTTCAACGAGAGGAACAAGTAATAATCGGATGGGACAAGGTCTGGAGAGTTAGGAGGATCAGGTAGAACGCCTCAATTAAACTGGAAGAGTTTCTGTCTTACAGCAAACGGAACATGGCGGTCTCGCGTTGTCGCGACGAAAAACGACACCTCGTCGGTGTCGCCAATTCTGCCCGTTTTTTGGCTACGGGGGCTTTCAATTGATCGAGTCGGTGCTATATTTTGCAGAATCGATCGTCTGACCTTGCGGAAGGAGCTCGTAGTACGCTACACCTTTCCAGTCCCACGAAATGCGCGAAAGAACCTTTCTTCGGACGAAGTCCTTGCTTCGCGACAGTCGAAGGTCGACTTTCCTTGGGCCAAGTGCGTTTTCATAGAAAATCCAAGTCTCGTCTCCAGTGACTTGGCTCTTTAAAAAAGGTTTTTGTTCGTGTCGCTGAAGAAGCAAATCGCGCACGTAGAGACGCGGTTCATAAGGTCGGTCTCAGCGAATTGATTTGGAAGCCAAACATCGTAATGATTTACATATTCTATCTTGATTAAATGATTATGTACCGTTGTCCTAGGAATGTTAGCAGCATCCACTGTCTCGTGCATACTATATTCCGGATTTTCATCGAACATTAACTGTATTATGGACATCTTAAAGATGTCCAGTTTACGTCCATTTTAGGTCTAAACGTCTTACGCTCTAAAATGGACGACTTTAAGGTGTCTACTTTACGTCCATTTAAGTTCGAGCGTCTTACGAAAACTATAATACAGTGGAATATAGTGGAATAGAGCAGAATGGACTGGAATAATATAGAACAGAGTATAATAGAGTGTAACAGAGTAGAAGAAAGTATGATAGAGTGGAGTGGAGTGAAATGACGCGATTCATGTGTATCAAATGTCCAATCCTTAACCTTCGGAAATGCAACACCCCCAATTCTTTGAAAATTTTCGCTATTTGAGAGAGGGATAAACCATATTTTACAGCAGAATTATTCAGCGTAATTATTGGGGGTTACCTACAAGCAATTATCATATATTAGCTTCTTCCTTCAATGTTCTTAGAACTCTTCGTTTCATATAAAAACGTCGATTTCGATTCTATAAAAACCGTCGCAGAAAGTGAAATTCGTTGGAAATAAGCAACGGAGATAAGCAACCAAAGAGAACTCCAACGATATTTTACGAATTGGCCGATAAATTTCCATTTTACATCCGATTCGCTGCAATCAATAACGAACAAAACGAAATTCTTGCTCGGCTTTTACGATTCTCCATAAGCACGCGCATAAAATTCCCGTAATTATAATAAAGAGAGGGACCTAAATGCCTTGTTATCCCCCGAAGAGGAACGATTAATATATTTTTACGAGAGTCAGAAGCTCTCGCTATCCACGTGGAATCGCCGTGATGCGCAGGAGCCGCGCCGGAACACCTGTGGTCTTATAATTACCGCTCTCACCTGAGATCCGTGTTTAGGGGCTTCGCGTGATCGTCGCGCGTTTATAGAGTATCCGTGGAGTCGCGCGGACATCTTGATCCCGGCGTAGGAAAGCAACGGTGGACCCGGGGATAGGCGATCGCATAATGGGCCGGTGCAGCGGTGAACGAATTCGGAAATGTGACCGGAGAACGGGAAATTATACGTTTCTTCGTATCGATTTATGAGGGAATTGTTGATTGCGGTGAATTTAATGCGACGTTACTTAATAGCGATAGTAGCCGTGTGTCGTAATGAAATTGATCATCGGCTGCTGATTGCCGCTCTCCCGGTTCTTAGAAATCGTCGTGTGTGGTTTCTTTTGACCGAGTGTGGTCCGTTGTTTGTTTCAACATTGCGACCGTGCCTGATTGAAATTCTCCTAATCGCAGGTGTTACCGGTGCTCTGGGGATTAACCCTTTTAGTGCCGCTCGAAAACGAGTACTTATGCGAAGATTGCTGGACGAATTTGACGAATTTACTAAGGTTTAGTAAAAAATACTCATAAAAGCCAAATTAAAAATGTTATTTAAAAAATTGAGAATGGAGTGTATTGTGGGAGAAAGGGGGAGTAATGTAATAACAATTTTACTTCGATATTTATTGAAAATCGTATGAATAACAGCAATGTAAACCACGACGAGAAGCATAATAGAAACAAGTTTCTCTTCTACGAACAATATTTATCCTAATCATCGTTTGATCAATTTCATACAGATCACTTAGAATTCAGCATAGAATGTAAGAAAAACAATTTGTTCAATTGCGTTGCAACGAATTTGAATCATTTATAACGTTTTATAGAGTTATTTCGAAACACGGATCGCTCGTGACGCGGAAATAAGGCGCCGACGCATGCGTAACGATGTATCGTCGTTGACACTTTTCGCAAGTTTTGCGAGCGACGATGTATCATTATTTAATAGTAAAAGAGTTAAGGACAGTTTTCGCGACCGCTTAGTGCCGGTCTTTAGCGAAGAAGCGTTAACCCTTTCCCTCCGAGGGGCGTATATGTATACATATGTTATACGTTCATAGCATACATATACTTTTATTTCATTCTTTACATGAGATACTTTTGTTAATGAACAAACAGTTGACTATAATAATTAAAAGCACAAATTATGATTATAGATTTTTATATTTTAGAAAGTAAAGTGATATTACTAAATATAATAAATATTATTGTAAAATTTAGAGAACAAGAAACGACTTCTACTTCGTAGCATTCCGCACCGCAGTGTCAACTACTCGGTAATGCGCTTCGTAGCGAAAGGGTTAAAGTATTGGTGGGATAGCCTTAATGCTGTTGCATCGAGAGTGTAACTGCTCCTGCAGGCGAGCAACCAGAGCCGCAAGTCTGTCAGCGAGTGGAAGGATAGTGGCAGAAGTCGCAAAGGTGCGTTACCTTTTTGTAATTTTCTGGTTTTTAAAGTTTTGTTTATTGCTCGAAGATTGGGGGGGAATTTGTTCAGCTGCATAATATGTGCACAGAAGAATAATTTTATACTTTTGAACTCTGAAAAGATTTACAAAAATATAATTTAGATAATTATTACATTAATTTATTTCAATCAAAATTCTCTCTCTTTCTCCCTCTTTGCAAAACTATAATCTTAAATAGTTACTACATCAATTTATTTAAATCAAAATTCTCTCTCTCTCTTTCTTCACGAAAATATAATCTTAAATAATTATTTCAAATGATTATAAATCGAAATAATGTGTTATTTGAACTACTATTTTGAATAACTATAACATGAAGTAATGTGTTGGTTGCGATGATGTTTCTAATAATTACAAAATTAAATTATGTGTTATTTAAAGTAATATTTCAGTAATGTCGTTTCAATTGTATCCAGAATTAATTAGACTACAAATATAGTGTATTTATAATAAAACTGATTCGGTAAAATGTACAGCTATGAAAATATTGTTGTAGAAACATATAGTATTTTTGTCCAATTCGAGTTGCGATTGTTCGATTAAAAAAACATTTTAACTGAACGTAAAGAATTTTTACATTGTACAAAGTGGATTATTCACAAATATGCAATGCTGACGACTAGTTATGAATCGTTTATGTTGAAACTGGTGTAAGTCCTTTTAAAAAAGAATGAAATGTCACTAAATTTGTGATTAAGTTAGTGTAAACTTTTTATTTATAACTAATCCATATTTAATATCTCAAAATATTGTAATGCTTTTTTCAATTGAACCTGATAGCTGCGTACGACGTGTATACACGTCATAAGGAACTGGTAATTTTACAACTTATAATAAAAATATTTCTTCTACGATTTATGCCAAAATGCTTATGGTAAGATATTCGTAAATTTTGCACATTTTAGAATAATTCTATAACAATTGTCAGCAGAACTATACTCGGTACAATTGATGAAATGTATAACAAAATTTATCTTCTAAATATATCGACGCAGCTAAGCAATTAGAGTATGAAAAATGGTATAACTCCATTCACACCTTGTAAATGTATATTATTTTAGTGAAATTCGTCTAAAAGAAATGTATAGAATCAACTTATACATTAATCAATTATTTTAGTTAAATTTGTCTAAAAGAAATTTGTAAAATCAACTTACACATTGATAAATTATTATAAATACTGCCAGACTATAATTGATTCAACGTAATCATAACATAATCTTGACATAATTAATCCAAATTTTTTAATTGATTAATATGAATTAAATTTGATGTGCCTTAACTTTTAATTTTTTTCAAAGCTTCAGAAAATGAACTTGCAACCCCCGCAAAATGAACAATGAATATAATAAGAAAAACAAATATGAATGAATAAAATCATTTCTTTATTTAGAAAGTTTGTCGGCTTATTGGTTCGCCAGAATCGATTAATCATCTCAAGTGTGTAAACACCCTAAACGTGTTTTCTATAGTCAGGGTCAGTCGACACCCGTCAGAGCTATCATCCCCCCCCCCACGTGTTAGGCTGGCAACCCTCCGTCATCCACGCGACCCTATTCTTTCGCATCGAGGAGTCTACTTGACCTTAGGGTCTCGTATTCATTCATTGTCATTGAATGATCGTAAATACACGATAACAACGTCATGACACCCTTCAACCCCTCCTGTCGCACGAGAGGACACTAGCAGCGACACTGTTCGAACAAAGAGAACCGACTGACATTATTTCAAAGCGTCGATCACGTTATTAACTGATTTTTATGTCGCTTGAAACATTTCTTGCAATTTTTTTTATTAATTTATTTGCATAGTGATACTGTATGAAAGTATTAGCAGAGATTTTGTATAAAATTATTAATATACAGTTCTTTCTTTAAATTTTTACTTATTGGAATGATCTCTGTTTCGTAAAAATTAGAATTTAATTTATTTAGTATTAAAAGAACAGGAATCAATTGTTTTCTATAAACAAACTGATTCAATGTATCATTTAAATTATATATATGTAAGATTAAATATATAATTTAAATTAAATATATAAGTAATCCAACATTGTGCAAATTCAAGTTTTTATGCACTTTAATGAGTGTATATTATTAATATGAAAATAGGCACTTTATAGAAAAATTTGTTCATTGTGCAAAATATACATTTGTCTAGGAAAAAAGAACTATTCTTCGAGAAGTAGCAGTTTCATTTGATAGATCTTTCTTGCTAATATTTTTGGACAAATATGAGATACACTTATCTCAGAGATGTCAGAAAAGATTCTTCAATTGTATCGTGATTCGACAGAATTATAAAACAGTGTCAGTTCAAAGAAACGTGATATTAAATATATAGGTTATGTTCACACTGTTATTACGAATTAACTATTACGCAGAGACGTAAAGCCGAACATTAAATTAAATAGTATTTATGAACGAAATTAAATACTATTTACAAGCAAAATTAAATATTATTTACAGAAAAGATGAAATATTATTAACATGTTGAACACCGCGTCACCCAAATATCGGTGACACTAATTTCTGACCAATCTTGAAAATGCATTTTTATTGTAATATATTTAAATAAATTGAATTTAACTGGAATGTTTCGAATTGTAAAAGGGTTCCAATGCTACCTCCTGCGATAAATATTGACTTTTTAATTTCGCTTTAATTCGTTACATTGTCTTAACTGTGTGGGGATTTTAGTGGTTGATTCTCGGCACTCAATGTATTTAAAAAACGCAGTAGAAGTGGTATTTATAAAAAGAGCGTAATCGAAATACAGTATATAAAAAAATGAAATAGAAATGTTATGTATAAAAAAGGCACAGTGGGAATGTTATTTATGAAAAGCACAGTAGCAATTATATATATAATATATTAATATATATTATTAATAGTATAAGTTTAATAATATAAGCCGTTTCATATTAAAACATAAGATAATAAAATTTTCTATGAAATTTCCAGTTAAAATGGCTTCGAGCGCAAAGGGGGTTAATAACGCGTTGAAACGCGTCCCCGATAAAATTACAATGCGAACGTCGGCCCGAATATTTTTCAAGCGGTGCCTCCAACCCCGCGCCATTAGGGGCGCGGTAAGCTCCTGAGGTGTATCGTATGTCGCATGCCACGTGATTCTCGGCTCAACGGGAGCTTACCGGAGGATTACCAACGCATTCTGCTACGACCAGATAACACTGTGTAAGTTGTCAACCGTTCACACCAGTTTTCGGGACGCCCCCCCCCCCCCCCCTCCCTCCTCCCTCGCCGCCCGCGCGCACGAATAATTGAACTTCTCTGTCCCAGGCGTGGCTGACCCGGCCGCCGCGATCCGAAAGATCCGAGATAACGGCCGGTTCGTAATTGGATGATTTTCATGGGGAACGGTTCTGGGCTGAAAGTAAACGATAAAACCGCGGATAAAGGCGCCGCGCGGCTCCCACTGATTTTCGCTTGCCCGCTTTTTCTCGCCGCTTCTCTCGCCCCCCTCTCGCGACCCGCGTACACACACACACACACACGTTGCACGAGCGGATGCACCGCGTACGCATCACGTAATAAAAAAGTGCACGGAATTTCTCTGTCGAAAGTTCCGCGATGCGTGTAACGTAATAATATTTTTTTTATTTGCACGAAAATTGACGTCGATTTACTGAACCGTGACGCCGAATTTGATCGCGGTTCGTCGGTCATTGTGTTTATAGCAGCTTTTTTTTGTGTTAGTCGACGTTACTATAATTCACTTTATATATTGTATGTATCGAATAAGATATATTAAAATGTTTGTCTCTTTTTTACTTTTTTCATTTTTTGTTTAAGAAGTTTAACTCAGGTAGTAGAAGGATGTCTTTAAGACGTGTTTAAGATGTCGCGAAAGTTCGATGGACGACCTAGAGACGTGTTGTGTTACAAATCAAGATTACGGACGTCTTATCGACGTTCTATAGATATTTTAAAGACGTGCGAAATGATAATGCTTAGAGAGACACAAACATTGCTTGTTTAAATTGAACCGCAATTAAATTTGTGAATTCCATTTAGTTTCGAATTTTTGTTTCAAAATCCACAGTCTAATTATAAGAATCAGAATGGATGCATGGTAATTGTTATTTTAATTTCAATAATTTCGGGTGTAAAACAATATTATTTAAAAGTAATATGATTAAGTACTTGCGCAGCAATCATTTGGATCAAAATAATAACTATTATTTTATGATTTTTGATGATGATTGCAACAGTTAAATAGTACAAGAATATCTTTAAGACATCTTAGAGATGTCTACTATAAGACGTAGCATGTAAAACGTCTTAAAGACGTTTTTAAGACGCCTAGAACGTCCTACGAATGTTGTAGGAACGTCCTGCGTTACAAATCAAGACATTTTTTATACATATAAAAGTTATTTTATGGACGTCTTATGGACATTTTATGGTTGCGTTTAAGACTATTTTTGGCCGTTCGTAGACCGTTTGCAAGTCATTTACAGACTATTTGTAGACAATGTATTATAACATATTATGCAATAGTACGTATTAATAATACGTGTTATGTTATTATAACAGGTAGATTTTTGGAAAAGCTGCCGTTATAGAAAATAAATTGCTAATCAGTGCACTCTTGTCAATGACCAATTTTTAGAAAAAGCATGGAAAAAAGATTCACATCGACAGTTTTATGTTCTGGTTCCATCGTCTATATAAAAAATTCTATATAAAAATTGTATTTGAAAGTTATATTAAATTTCATTATAAAAAATTGGAAACATAAACAGCCAAGTCACCGGATACGAAACTTGGATTTTCTATGAAAATGTGCATCGAAAACGCACTTGGCCCAAGGAAAATCGACCTTCGACTGTCGCGAAGCCAGGACTTCGTCCGAAGAAAGGTTATGTCGCGCATTTCGTGGGACTGGAAAGGTGTAGCGCACTACGAGCTCTTTCCGCAAGCTGAGACGATCAATTCTGCAAAATATAGCACCGACTCGATAAATTGAAAGCCGCCGTAGCCGAAAAACGGGGCAGAATTGGCGACACCGACGAGGTGTCGTTTTTCGTCGCGTCAATGCGAGACCGCCATGTTTCGTTTGCTGTAAGACAGAAACTCTTCCAGTTTGATTGGGCGTTCTACCTGATCCTCCTAACTCTCCAGGCCTTGTCCCATCCAATTATTACTTGTTCCTCTCGTTGAAAAATTCTCTCCCTGATCAAGTGTGAGAAATCCGAAAGCGAAATTAAAACGCGGCTCGATGCAATAGTCTGAACTGTTTTGTGAAGAGGGCATTACGAGGCTTCCTGATAGATGGAAGAAGGTAAAAGAGCAGAATGGTTCATATGTAACACAATAAATCAAGCTTAAAAAAGAAATATCGACTATTGATATCACATAAAAAGGGAAGAAAATGGAACATACTAATTTGTATATTACATTGCAGCGATTACGCCGACTAGAATAGAGACTTTAACCCCTTTAGAATTACTCTGATTAGTATGATTAGAATTTTGACTATGATTACTAATATTAGAATTTTTCGATCGCACTAATTTATTGGAACAAAGAGGCATTCTATATTTATTGTGTGCTTAAATCTCTTTGAATGTTTAAATATTAGTGACAAGATAATAAAATTTGATCCCTACTAAAAGATCGTTTTAAAAGAATTATATTATAATAGATATAATTCATATTTATTGTGTTGCCAATTAAGTGATTGCGGATTTGAAATAAGAAGGAAGATTTTAAGGTTTTATTTAAAATTAGCTAAATCAATTGTGATACTACCTTTCTTGAAACTCTTAGACCCCCATATACGGCACATAACTTCTTGTGTGCTTGCGATGCGTTCTTGCATTTTCGGAAATAATGCAGCAAAATATGTCTGAAACACGCGCCTTCTTCCTTCATTTTCAAACTGTGATAAGAAGGAAACTAAATAACTAATAGAAATCATTTTTGGAATGAATTAAAGGTGGAAGTCCAAGCAATGAGAGAATGATATAGGTTAGGTGCTCCGATCTTGATTTTGCGGAAATAATACAATAAAACATGTCTGAAACACGCGCCTTGTCCTTCCATTATGAAATTGTAATAAAAACGAAACTAAATAACTAATCGACACAATCTTTTCACTAAATTAAAGGTGGACGTCCAAACGACAAGAAAACAATATATTATACAATAGATTAAGTGACTTGAATACATTGACAAAACAAGAGAATGCGCTAAGACCTTCTATTAACAACATCCGCAATCACTTAGTTCCTAACCCCTATACATAATTCTTTAAATATTAAATATCTTTCGCAATTGATAAAACAAATAAAGCCGAAGCAGAGACGAAAATTTAACAATAAGCTAAATGTTTACGGTTGGATATCCGCAAAGGGTTAATAAATGTAACCGAAATGGTAACGTTTGCTGCGTACCGTTCAGAAGATTCGGACGATTCCGTAGTCGATCCCCTGACAGTCTAATGACGCGCGCCATCTTTTTCGGCCAGTAGCGCGGTAAACAGAAGCAAAGGAAATCCAGGAGGGCTCCCGTGTTATCCCAAAGGGTTCGGAGCCCCTCTCCCCCGTTACGAACCTCGGTTTCGAGAAATCTTTCTGTTACCGGGGATTTCTCGCGACTCGGCATGGCGTGCGAACGCATCCGAGGCCGATCACGCGCAACAAAATTATACATAAAAGCTAAGGAATGATCGGCGGTAATAGGGGAGGAGCATGAGCGAGAAGCGGCTTCGGACGCGTATGATCCTCTTTCGGGACAAAAGATCGGCGAGGTAGGGGCCGCACGGCTCCTCCGATTACTTTCGGTGATTTCGCGGACGGAGCCGGACGGCCTCGATCGCGCCCGATTTTCTGGAAACGCGATCGGCCGCCGCCGATCGGGAACGCGCGCCGTCACGAGACGTGTGCAGCAGCCGTCACGCGGCACCCGTAAATTGCCACAGTGTGAAAATTGGGGATGATTAGTCGCGGGCAGGAGCCGGTCGGTCTCGAGGCAGAAGTAACGCGGCACGTTTGCTATAATTTATCATCCAATTTTCGACGTACATGGAAATTTTAAGAGATTTTTAATGTACAGTTTAATTGTGGGTATTAAGGTAATCGCGAAAACGTAGATGTAATTGTTTATTTGGAATGTAACGTTCATTAGAATATTATGTTCGTATAGTAGTATTATATAATATTATATAATACTTTATAATATTATATATTATTATATTATAATATTATATAATACTTTATAATATATTATTAATATAGTAGTATTATAATATTATATAATAATTTATAATATATTATTAATATAATAATATTATAATATTATATTAATACACTAATATTAATCATATATTCTGTTAATATTATAATGTTATATTAATATAATGATAATATATGTATAATATAGTAATTTGTAAAAACTCTGGTATTAAATAGGGAAAGAATTTCAATACGTTGCTGTCTTTATGATCATTGTTCAGTTATTAATATTACTGTGTTCGGTTATCTTTCTAAAAAAAATTAAAAAATGAACAAGCTAATATTTTTAATATGTCCAAATTAACTCTGGCGATAACTGTAGTATGTAGTAAATTCTATTCGATATCTTTGCTATGTATCTGACGCGATGTTTTAGTACAACTGTTTCCACACAATTTCTTTCTCCATTAATCGAGCACAGAGGCGGATTCTGCAAAAGAAGAATATCGTTTTACTCGATACATTGTCAAACGAAATACATAATTGAATAAAGCGTAAAATTAGTATGGCTCCTTGCTGTGATTGCTGAGACTATACCCAATATTCAGCGAAGGTGATTTAAAGTTGTAGACGATGTAGGACGTGAGAAAGTTGATCACCAAACGTAATACCTATATTTTAACAAAACAGCAACTATGTAGAAAACAACGTTACGTGTGGTCGACGGCTGACGATATTCTAATTGGAGCTTAGTTGCTTCGCTAGAACATACATAGCACCGCAAAGGGTTAAAATATGTTTCCAGACGGTATACATTTTGCAAAATTAATTAAAAACGCTCGATAAGGAAAAGGGTCTGAAAAAAAGTGCCGACAAACTCAAACAACAACGCCGGTGTGAACGGGTTAAAATCGCAGAGGAACTCTCCGCGCGAGTCTTGCTCCGAACTGGACACACGCGCTGGTCACAGTTTCACAGCTGTGCCGGGACTCATTACGTCGGAGCGGGCTGTGGTTGGAGGAGCGGCGCGGGTCCGAGAAGTGTGTCGAGCAGAACCGAGCCGGCCACACAGTCCGCACAGGTGTAGCCCCTCGCATGTATACATCACCCGGAGCAAAAGTGCACCCTTTCTTTTCTCGCCACCGAACCTTGTGATTTTCAAGTTGCCAACGCGCGGACACGAGGCGCGCGCGCGTCCCCGATCGCTGGCATGCGACGACGACGACGACGACGACGACGACGACGACGAGTCAGTCGCCGCGCCATTCCGCGCCGGACCACGCTGATTATCCGGCTGTTCGAGCCGCGTCGATTTCTTCGAGTATGTTAATCGCGAGCAAATACGCCGAGCAGCTGGGGAACGCGGCCGACGCGAGAAGACGTGCGCGGCCGACGACGCATTATGCGTCAGTCGAGGGGTGACGAAAAGGAAAATTGCAATTCGCCCCGTTTTGTTATAGTCGTTCGTTCAATGTCGGTCGCAAATTGGTACCTGCGACTCTGCCGGATACTTTTTTGGGGAATGGAAATGCCGGAATACTTTTTGGGCTCGTTCCACTTTACGGGCAATGGTTTCCTTGTTAGCTAACAATGGTTGCGTTGTCGCAAGCTGTTTCGCTGATGCGTTTTTTAACCCCTTGCACTGGAACAACGAGTCATATTCGTGACAAAGATTTCACGCACGATCTACTAAATATAAATATTACCAATTTATTTCAAATCGAAAGCAAATTTAATTCTTCTGTTATCAAGGTATAGAAACGAAAATAAATAAAGACATTACGAGAAATAGGAATTGTCCAGTTCCATTAAAGAAATGATTAAGAATAAGTAAATGCTAATTAACACAGCATGGGAGGAATCATAGTGCAAGGGATTAATGATATGTTGGCTTTCAGCTAATGATGTTTTCAGTATTGAAGTTCTATTAGGTATATAGCTTTGGAATTGGAACTATTAAACTAGGTTTTTTAGGGTTTTTTAGGGTTTTTAGTTTATTGTTGCTCGAATTAGAAAAATGCTTCTACGTTTTTATTATTGGAGATTTGAGCAGACATTTTTCAGATGCGGTTCGTAGATATCTCGACTTGGTTAAGAAAGGTACAGAACAAGAGATTGTTTCATTTTCTTTTGTCGTTTTAAGTAATAGTGAAATTTAACCCTTTGCACTCCAGGTGATTTTAAGCCCAGATCTAAAATAGCTATTTTAACCAGCTGTATTTTCATTTGATATAACTTGGTACAAGTTTCTGAATATGAAATTGAGTCTAGCAAATCGTAAAACTGTTACGCTTTTAACAATCTTTTAAATAGAAGGGTCTCGAATAATGTCAAAAAATTGTTTTGGAAATGATGTAACGACTTTCATTGGCGAGACGACACTCGAGTGTTAAGGGTTAAGAGAGCCGCTCTAATTGTCAAATCGAGTTTCTCTATTATATAGAATAAGGCGCAAGTCACTTTAGTGCAGTTTTAAAAAGGTTGCTCCTGTTTAAAAAGTGTTTCAATGTTTTCAGTACCGATTGTAAGTAAACATTTTCAAAAATTAGGCTATGGTAATCTGTGACTCGAATTAATTTAATTTCGGCTCGTAACTGTAGATTGTACCTTCACAATTTTTGCAAAGTGATTCCATATGGATCAGTTGTAGAGCTTGGTAGGTTTATTATTAATAATCTGTCACTGATATATTTAGTTGGTCAATAAATTCGTAGAGTTTTTCTTTTGTTTTCGTTTTATAGCGACTAGCGCATTAATTAGCAAAGCGAGCAATGTATTCGAAAGATTTCTTTCACCTCTATAAGACTGACTATGTTCGTTTTTCCGAATAAGTTAACTTTTCATAATTTTTTTAAAAGAAATAGAATATCTAGAAGGCAAATCAGCATTTTCAAGATCTGCTATTCATCGCTTTTAATTCAAATTAAAATTCATGGATATCGTCTGGTGCAGGACGGTGGTATACTATATCTATTAATGTCTATAAATATATATTAATTATATATTATTAATAGTATCTATTAATATCTACTAAAATCTAATAATATCTGTTAATATCTATCAATATCTATTAATATCTATTAATATTTAATAATATCAATTAACACCTATTAATATCTATTTATATCTATTTATATGAATTTATATCTTGTATATCTGTTAATAATAATTTCAGTATTATTCGCCTTGTCGATCATATTTTTACATCATTGTGAATGATCCTGTACAGCCATTATTAAATTATATTAATTATTTGTCAGTTATTATATTCCATTAAATATTTAATAATTAGTAATTAATTAAATCTAATCATTAAATATAAAATGAATATCAAATGTATAATATAAATATAATAAATATCATTGTAAAATATTTAGAGAACAAGAAACGACTTCGACTTCGTAGGATTCTGTACCTCAGTGTCAACTACTCAGTAATGCTCTCCGTAGCGAAAGGGTTAACCAGTTAAGCGTGTTCGACGACTATATCCGTCACGGAGATGCGGCAGAATTTTCTGTCACGACGATTGTATCCGTCATGCGTAAAATTTTGTAAGAATTCGATTATTTCAATTATAATTCTGGCGAAAACTAAATTCTATTCGTAAATTTTAATACATATAACCTCCGTGTAGAGGTTAAGACGAAATGAAAATTATAAATAATTTGAGTTGGTTTCATAACCTCCTTCGTCATCGCTGTGATCATCGCGACACGCACTGGTTGGGCCTTTGCAAAGAAAGATCGCCACATAACTGGTTAATCCTTTGCACTCGAAGCGATTTTAACTGTAAATATGAAATAATTTTCCTGGCTTATAGTATTTCTGTTCTATGCAATAAAGTGTACTTTTATGCGTACGAAATTGATGCTTGCGACTCGTGGCAACGGTCTCAATGCTCAACAATTTTTTAGATTCTAAACTTTATTGTTATTATAAAAAAATGCTTCTGGAACGTAATGGAATAATTTTACCGGTGCCTCACCATTCGAGTGCAAAGGGTTAAATTGGCTTGACATTATAGCAACGTTTAAATGAATCATATGATCGCCAAAATATGGGTCACCGGTCATTACCTAATGATCGCGGCGAGTCATCGTCGCACCTGCGCGATCGACGATCCTCGCCTCTACGAACAGTCGACTACCATAGACAAAATCGCAAATCGTTACGCGGAAACGACCGAGCGAACGCGTTCTCGTTGGTGAGAGTGCCCCCTTCGAACGAAGTCGCGGCCGCAGCTTAGTGAAAGGGTTGCTACAGTGAAACTAAGGAAAGAGTTGTTAATTATAACCTGACTGTGGCCGGCCGAATGTGTCGGACGGTATATCAATCACGGGTTTAACCGTGTTTGGTGTGGCTGATCCCGCAAACTTCGTTCTCCAATTAATTGGGCTCACGTCGATCAAAGTGATTTGATAATGAACTGCGGATGTTTTAATATCTGCCGGCAAATTATAACAGAAACTTTACTGGTTTAAGAAAGAGAGAGAGAGAGAGAGAGAGAGCTGAATAGAAGCTAATTTAGTTTAGAAGGTTGGTAAGAATTTTTTAGAAACAAAAATTAGCAACAAAATATAATATAATATTATCGAATATTCTTTAATGCTATATAACATTATAACGTACTATATAATACTATACATATTGCAATATCATGTAATATCGTGCAATATAACGGACTATAATACAATATAATGCAATATAATGGAATATAATGCAGTATAATGCAATATTATTCAATATAACGGAATATAATGCAATAGAATGCAATAGGATGCAACAGAATGCAATAGGATGCAATAGAATTCAATAGAATGCACTAGAATACAATATAATACAATATATGTAGTATAATATAACTATCTAATATTATACTATGTAATATTTGTATGTAATTACTATTTCAATATTTATACTATTTTAACCCTTTGCACTCGGCACGATTCTGGACGCTGGCTACCAGCTACTCGACACTATTTTGTGGCGGAAACGTCCATCTACAAACCCTCATATGATTTAGTATAATTCTGGAACCAAGCAACGTATTATAATGGTATTGGACTTATGTGAATCGGGTAACATCGAGGAACGTATATTCGCAAAAGAATCAATATTTTATTGTTTATAATTTTGTACAATGTGATAAATTTTGAAATACTCCCCAATGTGCATTGCAGGCATATTAGTGCACGTTTGGCAATAATAATTTGTTTGACACCTGCCACCAGGTGTGTTCCTGTTGGAACAAACTATACAATCCCGTTTCCTTTGTCCCACATCGGGAATATGTAGTTTATTGTCTAATCTGGTGTCTTCAAGAGATGTGGATGGACGCCTTCTCGATACATGAAAATCATCCCTCAACTGGTCAATGAGTGTCTTCACAAACTTGTGGTGCGTCAATGGCGTTTCATTATTTGTTTGTTGTGAGATCCGATATATTATGTAAGAGTTAATTACACACATTTCCAACCCCCCAAAAAAATAACTTCCTCCACCATTTCAGTGATTTACGGAGGAAGCAATACGTCGAAGCGTATTAATCCGCACGTTCTCGTCTCGCTCTCGTCGCGCACAAAACACGCTGACATTTCTTCTATATATCTTAGTAACTTTACTATATTTTGATTTGACTTCTTGTACCATTTCAAGAGGAAACTTCAGAGAAACATGCATATCTCAAAAAGTTGTGCTGAAATAACTCAATTCCCCGTAATCACTAATAAACTTTAATGTCCCCTGAGAGGGGACAGCCGAGTGCAAAGAGTTAATATTGATAGTCCACTTGCTACTTCGAAAATTTATTTTTCCTTACATCAGTTTAAAAGACACCTTGAAAACGTTAAGACGTCTTACAGCTAGTCAACTAATTGGACCAAACAATATTGTTAAAGATATTTTACATATTATAGTCGAATATAATAACGTGCATACTGGCTAATCAATTTTGTTGGTATTGAATTTTCAAATGTTTATAACGAATATTGGCATATAAAAATGTTTAACATTGCATAATGTATCTATACAAGAATACTCGAAGAGTAGTCGAAAAATGTATTCTTTATTTCTATAATCATGGTTTGGAAACTAATTAAAGAAAAATTATTCACTATTCTGAGGATGACATCCATCTATAAAATTTATATAAAACTGGTTTCTTGAAACATTCAGTTTAGATCGTAAGACGTTTATACTCGCGTATAATGGACGCAAAATGGACGTTATTGCGACGTTGTGCTATCTAGGTAGGTACTCCATGGAAAATAAAAATTGTAACATTATAATATTTTTTAATTGTAATATCATACTATATATATATATATATATGTATGTATGTGTGTGTATATTATAAATTATACTATTATTATACCATTTATACTATAAATCATACAATTATAGTACTTATACTGAAAATTATGCTAGTATACTATTATTACGCCATTTACACTATAAATTAAACCGTTATACGACTTTCACTATAAATGACACTATTAAATTATTTATACTATAAATTATACTGTTGGAGCAGGTATAATAAAATAAAAGATCGCAAAATCTAAACAAATCCAATCGTGTCACTTTTACAAGACAAAAACACTCGTTCATATTTCTGCTCGATTAGTTTTTTTACTACAAACACGTAACATTTCCCAGTAACGTGTCTGGAAAATTGTCAGCCCGAGTAACACGCGAGCATAGTAAACGCTACAGTGATTTGATTATGCCATTGCCGTTATCGACGAGCTTCTCGACAATGTCGTCCGTGAACCAAAAAATCCGCAGCGAGACGGGGGGAGGGAATGAAAATGTCGCGCTAAACGAGCAAAAATCGTGATTTCGTGGAGACCCGCAGTGTGCGTGGGTCGACGATTTCCTCCGTGTAAATACACGTGCGAGCGGGTACGACGGAACGCGATCCCCAAGAGAACGGGGCACGTGTCCGTGTCTGAGCGCGCGCGCGCTCGCGCGTGCGTGTGACTGTATCATTAGGACCACCGTTCGCGACCTGCCCGTTCCGAGCAGCATTTTTCGGAAATGTAATGACACTTCGTGCGCGAACCATTTAGGTGGGATCCGCGGCAAATTGTCCCGGCCCCCGGAGGTACCGGCCACGCACAGCCTCATAACCTGACAAGAAGGAGAGGCGCGAGATTCGAAATTGCACGCTCTAAACAAAAGCAATTGCGCTCTCCGGACTGACCGTTCGCTTTGCCTGTGAGCGATGGAAATTCGTCGGCGAACAATCCTTCCCCTCCTCTCTCTCTCTCTCTCTCTTTCTTCATATAAAAAATGCAACCCATTTCACACAACCTTTTAACCCTTTTTTACGTTCTTCCAACACTCCCGGCGGCACGCTCCCTGCTTCCTTCGCTCTGTTACGCTAAAATGTTGTTCGCCTGAACGCAGCACACGAAACGCAACAGCAAATCGTGATCGATAATAGTGTTTGGACTGACTTTGATTTTTCTTTTCTTTTTGTTTCTTACAATTCCGAAACTCTGTTAATAGCAACAAAGTGAGTAGTATGTATTACGTAAGTTAATATAGATATAATATAGTAGATATAAGATAGTTAATATAGATATAAATTATACCATTATACTACTTATACTTTAAATTATACTATTACTATACCATAATAATGTTTGAACTGACTTTAATTTTTACTTTATTTTCGTTTATTAATTTGAATTCTTAAAGGCGTCTATAGGGCATTCAAGACGTCTTAATGACGTTCGCAGGACATTCACGACGTCTATAGGGCATTCGAGACGTCTTTAAAGACACCTATAGGACATTCGAGACGTCTTAAAGACGTCTATAGGATATTCGAGACGCCTTCAGAACGTTCTGGTTATGCAAAGCCATGGTACAATTTAATAAACCGCGAATCAACCACAGTTAGTCGACTAAGTTTAAATAAGAAATTAATTAAATTAAGTTTAAATTATAATCGAATTTTAACAGGAATTTACGTAGAAATTTTAGATTCCAACAGATCTCCAATCAAAATTCAATTTGTAATTAATTTCAATGAAAGATAAAATAAATTCTAGTAGATTTCTATATAAAATTTAATTACAATGAACTTTTATTTTAAATTTAAATTATAGTAAAATTCAACATTCTTACGTTTCATTTAATAAAATCAGGGATTTGTAGCAGAGATAAATGTCAAGAACAATCCATTTTTCTGAGAATAAAATTCTATTATTTACTTCGCTATTTAACCCTTGCAAGGCGCTGTTAACTAGATCTTTTCTGATACAGAGTATTTAAATTGTTCACGTAATTACACAAAAATTTGCACCGTTTAGAAGAGTGCAAAGTTGATCAATATTAATAAAATCCGCGCTTGTATGAGCTTTCAATGCAAATGGGTTAAATCGATGCTTCAATTTTTATTCCTAATTTTTATTTACATTATAAAAATCACATCAATAATTTTATTAAATTCTTTTTGCTGAGTCTAATTATTAAACTCTTTTTACAGAGCTTAACCATTAAACTCTAGAAGAAATATATTCAAAAATACTACGACAAACTGTTGAATAAAAGTTCGAAATTGTTACAAACCTCTCATAAAACCTTTCAAAATGACAACATATTTATTATCGACTGACCATTTTCCGTAGATTTAACCCTTTGCACTCGAAGCCATTTCAACTGGAAATCTGAAGTAATTTCTCTGGCTTATATTATTTACATTTTATATGACAAAGTGCATTTTATGCATTTGTAATTGATTCTTGTCATTCTTATCAACATGACATAACCTCAACAATTTTCAAAATGCAAACTTTGTTAGTATAAAGATTATTTCGCAACGTGATAGAATAATTTTATGGCGCCTCAGAGTCACCACTCGAGTGCAAAGGGTTAATTAAAACGCAAGATTGATCACTTCTTAATTCATTCGGTACGAGCGTTCTGTCCGCCGTCACACTCCGGCTATACGAGCTGTATACATATACTATACTACTGTATATACTGTTACGAG
The DNA here is from genome assembly GCF_028453695.1 of Augochlora pura. Taxonomy (NCBI): domain Eukaryota; kingdom Metazoa; phylum Arthropoda; class Insecta; order Hymenoptera; family Halictidae; genus Augochlora; species Augochlora pura. The sequence goes on from NC_135772.1 coordinate 777,464, forward strand.
CACCGGATGGATGACCGGTGCCGCCTTAGAATTCTCCCTTGAAATAAAAGACGGCAACATGGTTCGGGGTCTTCCGACCGAACTGAATTTGGGCAGTTGCGATTTGACAGCGAATCCGTGACATTGAAATTAATTAACCGATATTGTATATTGAATTGTATAATTGTAAAACTGTGAAAATAAATAGTCAATCATGCCGCGAACACGTGAAACGGGGCAAACGGGGCGACGGGAACCGGACGAGGTTCCCGAAGGTCAGTCCTTTTTTCTATAAAGATTGTCCTAGGCGTTAAATAAAAACTGTGCTTAATAAATCGATGTTTTTTTAAACAAAAGCCTTGTTTGTAGCTTAAGAGATATTTAGAGATATTTACATAAAATATTAAAAGTTATTTATATAAAATTCTGTTATTTATACCGGTCGTCGCGTGGACGCCGGATACATCCGGCACTCGTACCGAAACGGTTAATTCTTCTTCAAAATTTCTTAAAACAGTTCTTTCTTTTATAAATATTGTTGCGAATTTCACTACACGTGTTACGCGCCTCGCGTCGCGGCATTGTATTTACAACTCGTTTATATACAACTAGCAAACCTGGCGAACTCCGTTTCGCCACCAGATGGCTTCGTTTTTTTGTAACATTTCGTTTGGGGATTAAAAGATGAAGAAAAGTTATTTTTTTTGTTTTATAAACCATATTGGTTTGTAGTACATGCTATGTATCAGAGATGGCGCTGTATGTGAACAATGATTTTCCCTGTTTTCCTGCTTTTCTGTTGAAATTTTTCCAGAATTTTGGTTGCTATAAACCTCACGGAGCCCGAGACCTTTCCAACGAATGCAAAACCGTGGAAATCGGTTCGTGCGTTCTGGAGTTATAGCGTCAGGAAGGAAAACCCGACTTATTTTTATATAATAGATATACAATATAGATACAATGAATCGGTACGAATCGCTTGACGGTCGGTCTCGACTGCTGACTGTCTATTGACACAACAGATTCGTGGCAACCCCTGTCTTCAGCTATTCTCTCTAAAGGGTGTTCACCACAGAGCAATACCACACTACGACGACATTCAGACAAGTCGCCGTAACAATATAATAATATTCAAACAAATTACAAACGTCAAAACGATCGCGAGTGTTCCATTCAGTGTCTGCACTCCGGCGTACGAGACTGCCGTAGCAAAAGGGTAAATGGCACAACGGTGAAGACGCTCCGCCGCGGCGGAAGGTTAATTACTGTGAACAGATTAAGAGCAGCAAAAAATTGTGACCGTTTTGTCAGAAGCTCCGGCAGCCGAAGTTGGCCGAAAAAAATGAAAAAAATGGAGCAGAACGAGTTGCGGATTTCACCGAAAACCGTGTGTGTGTGTCGCAACCAGAACGCCCGCGCGCGGCCCGTCCGCTGACCCTTGCGGTGGCTCGTTGCTTTTAATAAGCAGGGTCGGGGGCCCCCCGAGTGTTTAAAAGAAGCCACACAAAGCAGACAAAGTTGACGGCCGATGTTCAGAGTTAACCATAGTCTACGCACGTCACTGGTAATCACAAGCCGGGGTACCCTGCTTTTACCCCGCTTTTACCCGGCGTGGCGCGGCGCGGCGTAGGCATGCGCAGACCTCGATTACGGAAAAACTGACCGTTTTGCGGAGAAACGCGCCGGCACGAAGGACGTTCGCCGGACAGAAAATTACGTCAGCGGCTTCGTGTGTTTCCGGTAGTTTTGTTGGATTCTTCCGTCGGATTTCAGCGGCACGAGAATTACAAGATTCGCGATCGGGAACGACGATACTGTTTCACCCTCGTGTCTGTGTAAATATTAACGCCACAGGATAAATAACTCTGAAATAAATTATTAATAATACTGTATAATATGGGATATATAGTATATCCATTTATTCATTGATTTATTATTATTATTATTTTAATATTTTAACATATTATATTATTAATATTATTGTTGCTAATATATTCAATGTAATGTTTCATTTCGATATATTTATACTATTTATTTATTTATTAGCCTGCGTAGTATGCGATAATTCCAATTCTATAATAATAAAAAATAAAACTAATTCGTATATAGTATGTATAGTTAATGTATACATTTTGATGTTAGTTGGAATTAATGTTCTTTGAACGACTAATAATACATAATGCGCATGATAAGAAGAAGACGCAAAATTTATGAATTCTTTTTTAAAGTTTAAATATACGTAACACAATAATATATTCTAATTTTATGTAAAAGTAAAAAATAAGCAAAAATAGATAAATAGATATGGTGGCTGGGAGTAAACATACGACCGCGAAGGGATGTATATACATATATACAAAAGTATATAATATAATCATTAATAAATCATTAATAAAAGTATATAATACAGTATGATTAATAATATAGGTATATAATAGAATATAATCCTTAACAATAGTATATCGTCATCCATGTGACAAAGTGCACTTTTATGCATACATAATTAATTCTTGTTATTCGTACCAACAGTTTCTGTAGTTAACAATCTTTTAAATATAAACTTTGATGTTATAAAAATTATCTTACGACGTGATAGAACGATTTCACCGGTTGAGCCCGAAGCAAAGTTAAAACGCCGTTTTTCACACATATTTTCTTACATCCCTCCACTTTCGAACATTCAACACTGGCACACGCTTTCAGTGACCAATCGCGTTTGAAAGTGCGCGACGGCCCGCCGTAAACAGTAATACCAATAAACAGAGAAACTAATCATAGAAGTTAACTTTGCGTGAAAATGATCCGCACGAAAAATTCCCACAGTTCCGCGACGGCCGGCGACGCGTCGCGCCGCGTCGCGGGGAAACGGCGGGCGGCATCGGCTACGGTTTTACGAGCGTCGTTAGGTGATCTTTTTTCGCCGGACCGATTCGTAATAGCATAAACTGGTTAGGAACGCGCCGAGGAAGCTGGTTTATGGCAGCGCACTCAGTATATCGCGGCCGGCGACGAAAAAGCAAGACGTCAAAGGGAAACCGAACGGCATAGTTGAAGTCGGCGCGGCGGCGCGCGACGGCTCGATGATATTTCGCGGACAAATCCGCGCGTTACGCTGACCGGCCGCCCCTCTTTGCTTCGCAAGAAGTTGTCCGGAATCGATCGACACGTTGCGACAAGATGGAACGCCATGACGATCCGTGTGCCCTTGGTGTGGAGCGGCGCGGTGCCGACGCGCGGTGCCGACGGGGAAGCCGACGGAATGCCGCGTAGACTACACCTCGGACGCCGTTTCAATTAACGGCCGGCAAGAAGCGTACCGCGGCGGTTCGTTTATATGGAAACTGGACGACGAAGCCGCTGTTTGTCGTTGCTTCCAATTTTCTAGCACGATATAAATCGGCCTGACGCGCTAATACTTCACGGTTCCCGGAGACGGGCCCCGAAGAAATATCGCCGCGTCCTTATGTCACCATTTCTTCCTTTCTCTTTGGCTGGTTTTTGCTCTCGCGCCGAGGCTCTAGCGATCCTCCGGATCCCTGTTGCCGACGATCCTCGGCTAGCTGCTCGCCGTTTTACACGGTCGATTTATGGAAAAACAGCGTAATTATTCGATCGACGTCGATGTCGACTTTGACAAGGATCGCTGCTTTTCTTTTATTTTTATTTGCTGATTTTTTTCGAGAAAAGGTGGAATTGGAAATACTTTTTTTACATGTAGGGTAAAGTACTGTGGGATATTTTTAGATCAATTTCTTAACCCTTTGCACTCGAGCGGTGACTCTGAGGCACCATTCGGATTGTTCTGTCACGTACCAAGATCATTTTTATAGCAATAAACTTGAGATTTTAAATATTACTAAGTGGTGAAACTGCTGCACTTTCACCAGTTATTAATTTCATTAATTACCACGATCGTTGTTCGGTAATATTGGAGCTTTATGTACACTACATGACTATAATGTCATTTTATATTTGACAATCGATATTGTTTATAGCAGGCGATGTGTATTATGTATTTCGTTTCTTTGTAACAAGTGTATATTACAAATGAATATTACAAATATTCGGAGCATGATATATTGGTTTAGTTTTTATAAACACAATGTATTTTATATATATCATTATACATACAAAATAATATTTATATATATATCATTATATGTATATATCATGTATCATTAAATATGTAATTTAGAGTATGCAAAATGATTCAAACAATGAAAAGAAAGATCTTATTAGTCTTTGATTTATCATGCAATATTTGGGACTTTTTACAAATATCAATGTTTTAAAAAAAATACATGATTTGAATGGAAAACTATATTGTTACACAAATTTATCTGTTTATACGTAACTTGTCCCGTGAAAAATTGAAGATATAAAATTGGGCAGTTAGTGGGTTAATGATTTAACCCTCGTATTTAATTCATTTGTTTCTAGATCGTTGATAATATTGTTAAAATTATTGGCGATAGGGAATACAAATCTTTATTTTTTCTATAATTAATTTATTATGTTTCTTTAAATATAGTACATAAGCGTCACCGCAGACTAAACCTTCGTCTAGCAAGGGTTAAACTATATGGTTTGTTTAATAAATACACGTCAATCTTGCGAAACATTGTTTAAGAAAATTATAAATTATGTTACATCCCACTTTCACTATTTCAATTATAATTAAATGTATTGTTCACCTATTTACTATTATTTTTATTGTTATTATCATAAGATAATATACATATTAGTATAATATAATTATAGCAATATTATTATGATTATTATTATTATTATTACTATTATTGTTAGAATCATCACTTACTATTATTAGCGATATATCATAAACCGACGTCATTCCACTATTTTTTTATTCTACCAATTAACATTTAATTAATATATTTTATTAACTATAAATTAACCTGTAACCAGACTATGGATTTCATGCATTTATGACAAAAATGTTAAAGTTGATCAGACATAAAACTACAGAATAATTTAAACAATTTATAAATACTATTCCACTAATTTTAACTTACAATAACGCTTACAACAATAATACATAAAACTGTGATCAAAAGATAAATGAAAATGTCAAAATTATATAAATATTAAATATTCGAACATCGTTCGAAAACAATGAACAACAGTCAACTACAGAAACGACAAGTGCAACGCGAAAGCGAACAAAATGATTCGCCCGTTTAAACGCGCCGAGACATAATTTTCTAAACGCTGCGTATACGCACGCTGAACATAATCGAACCCATATTGGGATCACATATTCGACAAGACCTGGTTTAGAGTGTTATCAGAGGATCTGTCTATTTACCGGTGGACGGTATCGCCCCGAAAATCTCTACGAAATTATAGGACGTTCTAATAACCGGTGCTCGCCGTTATGAAGCGCAGTTATAATAGTGATACCGGTGCAACCTAATCGCGAACCGGGTCCTCCCTATCGTGAGTCCAGGTACCAAAGGGGACACCCTTAATTCGAGATCCGTCTCGCTATCAAGATCCGGTCGTGCGGCTATGAAAAGGGGGCACGTGTTCCGTTGGATCGCGATGCGTCGACCCGGCCTCTCTCTCTCTCTCTCTCTCTCTCTCTCTCTCTTTTCTCTATCTCTCCTTTTTCTCCCGCTTCGTGCATTTATTTAGTTATTTATTTTGTAAATACATTTTTACTAACTGCTAGCATCAAGAATTGGACTGTTTATTTTACAAGTGGTGTAAGTTGGTTTCTTTTTCTAAAAGTGAAATATCGCATAATTTGTGACTAATTTAGTGTGCATTTTTTATTTATGACTAGTTAATATTATAGTATTATTGTATTTTAAAAATGTCACTGCTTTGTGGAAATTAAAAGTGGACGATGTAATCAGTGGAGGAATGAATTATGAATAAATATGTGCCCATAATTATGAAAGTGGTCTAAGTCAAAATTAAAAAAAAGATGAGTTTATCAGTTATTTTACACCACATTATTTTAAACTAAATTTATTCAATGTAATTTTTACGATATCGTCAAAAATGAACCGTTAGATGATGGTTGTAATTTCAACATTATATGGAATTTATTCAGTGTTAATGATGAAAGTGGTCTAAGTCAAAAATTTAAGGAAATTATATAAACATAACTTGGTCCTTTCTACCGAATGACCGTAATTTTGGGTTGATATTAATGAAAATAAAAAAAAGCAAATTACTTATACAACCCTGAGCACTATTATGAACTGATAGAAAAGTGTAGAAGAAGAAATACATTTTCGATAAAACGAATGTCACAGACGGATTTTATTTCAACGAAATCACTGGAGGAGTCAACAACGAGAGGAGGAAAAAATACCGCGGGCGAATCTGTCTCTTGGCTGCAAATACAATGGACGAGATTCGAGAAAAATGAACCATATAAAATGTTCTATAAAACTTCTTTAGATGCTCCTGAATTCCACGTTTTGGATCTTTCACCTAAAAGAGGAAGTCCCAAAATATAAGGAAATATTAAGCTACTTCCTTTATACACCACCACTAGACCAGTATCGGAAGAAAAACATAAAGATATTATGTGTTTACTACCATATATTCCTCCAGTTTTTCAGGAACATTTTAAAAATCTTAAAAACTCGAAATGATGAAAATGCATTACCTTTTTAGAATCATTAATAAATGTGCACGAATTATTTCATTAAAGTTATTGTTTCAAATAAAACTCATAGTTCGTTATTGCTTTAAGTCATCTATAATACATTTAGTTAATTTTGAAAATGGTCTAAGTCAATTCAAACTTTAAAAACAACATTTTCGTATGAAATTTACACAAAATTTCATATTCATAATAAATTTTCATTAATCAAGACTAATAAAATTCTAAAAAAAGGATGGCATAATGTAAAAATATATTTTAATTTATGCAAATGCAATTCGTTAAATGTCTCGAAACAAGAAATATATGACTTGGACCACTTTCATAATTATGGGCACATATATGAATAAACTGTATGGACAGTTTATTGTGAAAGTAATGTATCTCTATCTCTCACTCTCTCTCTCTCTTTCTCTTTCCCCCATCTCCTCCTCTCTCGTATTACCACCCTTTGTCCGTACGATTTATGAATGCCACCGGGTATACCGTAGCTCATAGAAAGTCAATGCGAAATTTCGTGGCGCCGCCTACTTGACCGTCAGATGCTCGGCCGCGCTACCCAAAAATCGAGGCGAATGAAATGCTCGGGCTCCGGGACACTAACTCCCCGCGATCGGCCTTTTTTTACCTTCGCTGATCGGTAGAGGACAAAGAGAGGGGAGGGGGGGGGAGAGCATGGGGCGAGAGCAGGGAGAGAAAAATGGAAGTGGGAGGGCCCCGATCTCTCTGCCTCCGAGGGGACAGTTGCCGGACCCGGCCGCGCGCTCACCTGCCCTTAAAAAATCTAAGCACGCGAAATCACGAATGCTTATTAGCCACCTTCGGCAGCGGCAGCAGCAGCAGCAGCAGCAGCGTGTCCCGGTAGCCCCCGAATAGTCACCGTGCTTCGGGACCCGCGCAGCGATGGGAACGAGATTGTAACCCTCTGCGCCGCAGCCTCCGAGGAGAAAATTACGCTAGCGGTAACGCCGGGCTCCCGGCAAATAAAGATCGAACGATTATGTCGACCGCTTATTTTCGTAGCGGCGCGAGTCCGTTTTCTGTCGTTTCGAGAGAATTAATGCGCTAGTATGTTAGACGATTTTATTAGGGGGACCGATAATGTCGCATCAGCATAACGTCGATGTTCGTTTGTCATTTGTCAGCTGATAGCATTCTTCGCATCGCGCGGAAGACATTTTATAGGTTAGACTGACTTGTTTTCTTGTAAATAATGCAATCTCAGACCCTTTTTTCGTTTCGCGAGGGTAGTAGCGCTACAATTACTACCAAAAACATTTGCGATGTTTATCCAAATGCATTAGATGTTCGCAAATGCCAAAGGTGGTTTTCTAAGTTCAAATCGGGTAGTTTCCGGGAAGATCGGGAAGACCAACGACTTTAGACAATGGCATGTTTAGGGCAGAAGCGGAAGCAAATCCGTGTCAGACAATCGAAGGACTGTCAAACGCCCTCAACCAACCTTGCTCGACCATCCAAGAACATTTCCAACAGATTGGCAAAGTAAGAAGAACAGGTGTTTGGGTCCGGCATAAATTGTCCGAAGAAAATGAAGCTAATCCACCATACGCAACTTATCGTTTCAATGACTCAATACAGGCGCAGTTTTCGATCGAACGATTACCGGAGATGAAAAATGGATCCTCTATGATAATCCAAAACGCAAATGGCAGTGACTCCCTCCAAAGGAATCGCCACGAAGTACAGCTAAGCCAAGTTTACACAAAAAAGTGTTCAGCCAGAAAAGGCGCTTTCGCGTGTATGGTGGAGTGTTCGCGGGATCGTTCATTTCGAAGCGCTGGAACCTGGACAAACTGTGAATGCTGATCTTTGCTGTGAATGTGGATCTTTACTGTGAACAATTGGATCGAGTAAATCAATATCTAATGGAAAAGCGGCCAGCAATTATCAACGGAAATCGGCGTTATTCTGTAACAAGATAATGCGAGACCACGCTGCGCAAGAAGAACCATGGATAAAAATTAATTAATTGGGGTGGAAGCTACTGTCTCACCCACCCTACTCGCCTGATACGACGCTGTTAGATTTCTATTTATTTTCATCGCTACAATATTTTCTAATTGGCAACAAATTTGAAAATATGGACAAAATGCCATCTACAAGTATTTTGCGCAGAAATCGATTTTTACGGAGATTGAAAATTTGCAAAATAGATGTCGGAAGGTTGTAGATAACGGGGGTGATTGCGTCATTGATTAAAAATAAGAACTCGTTAAAAATTTATCTGTTTGAATTTAATGTTAAAAGTTTCCAGTTAGGAAAAAATGTATTAAAGCATACGAAGTATATTTTAACTAAATAAACAGCTTTTGAAAAAAGATACGCAATTTTATATATTCACTTAAAAATCATACATTCTATATATGTATATATCAGCCTAATAAAATATAAATTAATTATGTTGTGTCTGAAAATGTTTCTACCACTTTTCGAAACATAATAAATGTTTTAGAACTGGAGAAAACAACTTGATTTATTTTTCATAATTAGAAGATAGTTACTAGAATCTTTTTTTTTTAATTTTGCTATTGCTTGGAGGTATAAAAAGAAAATAAATGCTGTTATTTTTCAACATTTTTATCTAAGCCTATAAAGAAGATTTAACAGTGCGTTTTGTAGATCTTGGTAGATTAATTGCATATTGAAAGTTTCATCAAAATCGATGGTAGGTGATATTATGTATTTGGTATTTCTTAATTTATACTATATATAACTCAGTTTCGTTTAGATTATTATGCTATTAATTAACTACTACACTAATATATTTTCGTTTATTTGCAAAACATGTTCCCCCGGGCTTACAAGGGAGACCCAGGGGTGGTTATATTTACTATAACAGTGAATTATTATATTTAATTAAATTATTAGTTTTAAGTAAATTATTATATTTATTTAAATTTACTATATTTACTATAACAGTTAATTATTAACCAATTACTATAAATAACTATATAATATCTATTAATAGGTATTAATCTCTTGAACTTTGACGAGTCCGACTCATGAAAGTAATTACTAGTAATTAATAATTAAGTGTAGATGTTATTCTGTATTTTTAAATTGGAATAAAATTCGAATCTCTTGTTATTAATATTTAAGCATACAAGTAAATTCAGGCACGGAATGAATATTAATGTTCTGTCCCTTCTAAGAAATTCTGCCAATTGAAAACTTTCTAATCGCAGCGACTGTGAAGAAAATTGTACGCCAAGGGGTTAATAGTCAATTACTTAGTTGCTTGGCCAGGTTATTTCTGCTCAGATATTTACAAGCACGCGTTTTCCGCCATTTACACCGAAAAATCAAAATAACAGAAAGACGATTAATCTTTCTCCATGTAGGACACATCGATTAAGTGTTACGAAGCAGACTGTGCTCCATAAATTACCATTGCTAACGCGACCACGAGCCGGCATGATTCACGTTTTAAATAATATATAATGAGGTGATGATGGGGTTTCTAATACGAAGACTCCGCGAAGATTCTCCGCATTCCGATGCAACCGATCGTCTCGCGTGAACGCAGCGGGCGGTGCAACCAAATGTGAAACACGGTCTGTTGCGGTGGGCAACATAGTAAACCGGAGAAGAAGGTAGCTTCATTGGTAATCACAGGCGTGAGTGCAGTTATTGTAGCCGGCTCACGCATTTCGGTCTCTTGAAATTGCACTCCAATTTCCATGATAGCTGGTACTTACGGGGCTGCCTCCTTCAACCCGAATTCTTTTTACGAACGTTTTGCATTCACATTTCGGCGATGATCGAACTATGCCGGGACCGCTGCTAATATTACAATATAATCGGGAAACTTATGAACGAACTGCCGATTTTTCTGCTAGAGAAGCATTGTATTACGGTGTCCCACGAATTTATTTTTTTATGCGAAATCAATAGACGGTATTTGTTGTTCGAGGTTCAATGTTGTAAGCACACAATAAATACAAAATTCTATTGTATTTCCTTCTAAGAAATTAGTGCGATCGAAAAAATTCTAATCATAGTAATCCTAAGGGTGTTAAAGTGTCTATTCTAGTCGGCGTAATCTCTGCAATGTAATATACAAATTAGGATGTTCCATAAGTGTCTCCTTTTTTTAATGTGAAATCAGTAGACGATATTTGTTGTTCAAGGCTGCTTTATTGTAAAGGAGAAATTTAAACCAGTCATTAATTTTAATGAATTTAGTGAACTTGAATGAATTCTAATTAATTTAATCTAGTTAGTTTCATATGTAATTATTAGAGTAATATAATGATTGCATAAATTTTATTGTTGATACTATTACTAATATAATAAACACCGTATGAAACCTAAATAAATTGAATCTTTTCATAATTAAGTAATAGTATATTAGTGAATCGTAAGAGACAGTTAGATGAAAATTTATTTCTCCTTTGAACTGGTCTGCTATCAGCGAGCATTAGTTTACACTGTTAGGTTTATTTTGTTTATTATGTTAAATACATCGCCTTGTGAAATGTAATGGAAATGTAGTCGAAGGGAAGCTGTAAACTCTTTACGTATCATCTTACATTATTATATTCATGAAACAGTGGCATACATGAAATGAATTTGGTTAATTATTCTAATAAATTGGAAATAAAGTAACAACGTTTTTGAATTTTTCTAATGTCGTTATAGACACGTATATACGTATAAAGGTTAATTAATACCTTTTTAAAAAATTTAATTCTATACAAATAAAAGAACATTTAATACTTGAAAACTGACGATAAAGTTTTGATAACAAGTATGTAACAAGTATTTTTAAGATTTTGCAGATGGATTCTTTAAAATATATAACAAAATTATACAAAAATTAAAAACAGTCCTTCATAATCTGAATTTAACCCATTTCTTGTAGCAATTGATAAATTATTAAAATTATACAAATATTTACATAGGGCTTTTATTTCAAACTTATTGAAACTGAATCTATCCATACTATTATTTATTTATTTTTAAATTTTGAAAATATTGACCGTCTCATTTTTGAGACACTGGCTGGATGAACAACTGAAGCTATAAAAAAGAACCTAATATTATAAACGACAATATTTATTTATATACTAAAAGAAAGAACAAAGGTGAGCTTTAAGTTAAATAGAATTCTGCTTAGAATTACAATTTCAAATGAATGACTTTGACAGAATCTTGACATAACCTAGTATTATAAATTTCATATATACATATGTGCCCATAATTATGAAAGTGGTCTAAGTCAAAATTTAAAAAAAATGAGTTTATCAGTTATTCTACACCGAATTATTTTAAATATATATATATATTTAAAAAAGGACAATGGAGAGTTTTGAGTTAAATAGAATTCTGTTTCGAAAGAATTGCAATTTCAAATTAATAACTTTCACAGAATCTTGACATAACCTAGTATTATAAATTTCATATTGTATATACTAAAAAAAAGACAATAGTGGGTATTAAGTTAAATTAAGAATTCTATTTAGAGAAAACTGCAGTTGCAAATTAGCGTTGCAATGTACGCTGCAATCTACAGTAAAAATATATTAACCCCTTGCACTATAATAACGAGTCAGACTAGTGGTGAAGATTTCATGCAAGCTCTACTAAATACGAATATTATTAATTACTTCTACGTCGAAAAACGAATAGATTTAATTAAGTAAGAATAAGTGCTAATCGTCACTGCGCGAAAGGAGCGTCAAGGGTTCAAGGGGTTAATGAAACAATCAACGATCGTGTTCGCCGCCAATCCACAATACAGCATTATATTTATGCCTGTATCAGCGGTTAATGAATTGCTCGAAATGCCCCGGCCAGCTATCTCGTGTTCGTCGTCAGGTTATCGTTTTCGCCGCTAATTAACGGGTCCGGGTATTTTATGCGACGCTGTGTAAGAGTTCATTAAATTGAAACATTTAGGCGGCCAAGTACTCGGAGGAGCATACGATACGCCCCGTGTATGAAGACGTCTCCTCTTGTACTCGGTGCTCGTATTTCAACATTAAGTGGCCCGATGCTCGGAATATTAGCGGAGTAATAGATGTTCTCGGGGCGATAATATATGATACGGGACGCCGCATGATTAAAAACAGCGATACTCCCAGCTGCCGCGCGACGACGCAGCGCCTGTATTAAAAAGCCGCGCGTCAAGTACCGGTATTTTGGAGAGACACCCTTTTTGGATCGTAATCGGATTGTCACTGCATGCCTCGCGTCGCGAACATTTTCGTTACAATATTACCAACGAGATCTATATTATTCAACGATAGGCATCGATCTCGTCGAATACAGAGAGCGCGCTTTATCGCGCCGAGAAATGAGTTGCATCGCAATTGATCAATCTCGTCGCGAGATACACAGAGGGGAGCTAAATTAAGTTAACACATTTAGAATGGGATAACTTTCTTTGGGGGACTTTTATCTTCTTGTTTTATCGTGTATATTAATATTGTATTTAACGGCAGTTGTTTGATTTATTCGAAAGACATTGGAGATATGAAACACGCTTGGAAGATATAATTTCAGTTTATTATGTTTATTTGTGTTTAAAGACATACTTTCAAGACGTCTGATTTGGGACGGCGTTAAGACGTCTTAGAGACGACTTAAAAATGTCCCGGAGTGGACATCATTTTGACGTTTCAAATAAGGTTTATTAACGATGCCATTTTAGGACGTAAGATGTTTAGGCCTAAAGTGGACGTACAGAGGGCGTATTTAAGACGTGTTTATTGGGAATATTGAGATTTTAAGAAAAGTGTTTCAGTTATTTTATTATGAATTAGTGTCTCTAATATTTACAAAAAAATCAAGTTACTCTAGATAACCCTTTTGTTATGTCTACCTATTAACAAATAAGATTTACGGTGGGGTACAAGTAAAAATAGCTCCCATACTCATTGTCACACAACTACTATGCCAAACAATTCTACTCTATCCCATTCTCTATTCAACTGCATATCACTATATTCTATTATATTATACTCTCTTCTACTCTGTTAAACTCTATTCGACTCTGTTCTATATTATTCCACTCTAATTCACTCTACCCTGCTCTATTCTACTCTGTTACATTCTGTTTCGCTCTGTTCTCCTCTATTCTACAATACGTTCTACTCTATTCTACTTTGTTTCATTCTATTCAACTTTATTATATCCCACTTGACACTATTTTACAGTATTTAAGTCTGTGCACTAAATGCTCTACGACAGGAACACGAACAAAATCCTTTTTTAAAGAGCCAAGTCACCGGATACGAAACTTAGATTTTCTATGAAAATGTGCATCGAAAGCACACTTGGTCCAAGGAAAATCGATCTTCGACTGTCGCGAAGCCAGGACTTCGTCCGAAGAAAGTTCTTTCGCGCATTTGGTGGGACTGGAAAGGTGTAGCGCACTACGAGCTCCTTCCGCAAGGTGAGACGATCGATTCTGCAAAATATAGCACCGACTCGATCAATTGAAAGCCCCCGTAGCCGAAAAACGGGGCAGAATTGGCGACACCGACGAGGTGTAGTTTTTCGTCGCGACAACGCGAGACCGCCATGTTCCGTTTGCTGTAAGACAGAAACTCTTCCAGTTTGATTGGGGCGTTCTACCTGATCCTCCTAACTCTCCAGGCCTTGTCCCATCCGCTTATTACTTGTTCCTCTCGTTGAAAAATTCTCTCCCTGATCAAGTGAGAGAAATCCGAAAGCGAAATTAAAACGCGGCTCGATGCATATTTTGCAAGTCAGTCTGAACTGTTTTGTAAAGAGGGCATAACGAGACTTCCCGATAGATGGAAGAAGGTAATAGAGCAGAATGGTTCATATGTAACACAATAAATCAAGCTTAAAAAAGAAATATCGACTATTGATATCACATAAAAAGGGAAGAAAATGGAACATCCTAATTTGTATATTACATTGCAGCGATTACGCCGACTAGAATAGAGACTTTAACCCCTTTAGAATTACTATGATTAGTATGATTAGAATTTTTGACTATGATTACTAATATTAGAATTTTTTGGATCGCACTAATTTATTGGAACAAAGAGGCATTTTATATTTATTGTGTGCTTAAATCTATTTGAATGTTTAAATATTAGTGACAAGATAATAAAATTTGATTCCTACTAAAAGATCGTTTTAAAAGAATTATATTATAATAGATATAATTCATATTTATTGGGTTATCATCGCCAAAAGCGAAATTAAAACGCGGCTCGATGCATATTTTGCAAGTAAGTCTGAACTGTTTTGTAAAGAGGGCATAACGAGGCTTCCCGATAGATGGAAGAAGGTAATAGAGCAGAATGGGTTCAGATATAATACAATAAATGAAGCTTAGCCTCTTAGTACCGGCCAGAAGAGACTGTTTGACGAAGTTTGATAAAGTTTCGGAAAGAAATTGCAAGAATTTTGAAAAGCCTGATAAATAACAAATTCAAAAAGGGAGAAGAAATAAGAAATGAAATTGTTTTTTAATAAAAATATTAAGAAAACTATCTTTCCAACAATAGCCAACAACGGTATATCGTTGTTCGGTACTAAGAGGGTTAAATAAGAAATATCGTCTATTGGTTTCGCACTGAAAAAAGAACATACTGGACACCCTAATATTTCGTTGACTTAAGTTCGCATTTATTATGAATTTTTAGATCAACGCTCGGTACTTCTTCGCGAAAATAGAACATTGCAAAGAGTAACACGTGTCGTCGATATTTTTGAGATTTTAGTGCGATGTTTAATTTGTTTAAAAATATATACTTTGCGCCGATACGATGATCCATATCTAGGGAGTGATAAATACATTGTATATGGTTGTAGCTTGAAAAAGATGAGAGCGCGAAACGGTTCATATAAAACACAATAAATCAAACTTAAAAAAGCAAATATTGTCAATTTCGCATGAAAAAAGGAAAAAAACTTATGGTACACGCTAATTATTATCATCTAATAGTATCATTTATTCGCGACGAGTAAACTCGTCGTAACCAGCTTTAAAAAAGCCTGTTCCCGTCGCGTGGACGAGTGCTCCTAATTATTCACTGATCATTTCAATAACAGCTCGCGGCATGCAAATAGCGGCTATTACAAAGCCATCAGAGGACAATAAGGAAAAAATGGAAGGCCCGATCCGATCCACGCGACCGTAATTTAAGAATGCCGGATTCCGGCGTGCGGCGACACTGTAACCATCGCGGTAACTCGTGCCGTACGTAAATCACGTTGGCCACGGCGATCGATAATAAATCAATTCGTGGGACGATTTCGCATTAATCAGCCGGGGGGGTAACCGTGTGTCCCGGCCGCGGGTTAGGGGGTTAGGGGGTTAGGGGGCGCGCGGCCCGCGCGCGATCACGCTCGCGATTCCGCTTCGCGATGCCGCGCACGCGCTCGCCGCACGCCTCGTATCAATTATTTCGCCGGTTTTAAAAAGCGGCGAAACAATAATTTCTGCGCTTGTAGATCGATAACGGTGATCGGAGAGCGGGCCGGGTAACGCCGTCGGCGTGCAACCGGGCCAGAGACCACTACGCCTTTACCGATCATCATTCTTGTATCGTGACACGTACACGATAATGCCCGTCCGTAAATCGCAATCAAACGATACTTAGTCTCCTCGGAGATATAATGCTGGCCGTGCAGGGCCCAACTCGGCTGATCATAGGCTAACGTACATTTAGGCAGATGCGACAGAAATTGAACGTCTCCGACGCTCTCGGGCTCCGTTCGCCCTTTCTACCTGTCTCACCCGGCCACCTCGCTGCCCCGCGTCCATTTATCTTCCCTCTTTCCTCGATAACCGCTGCCACTGTCCTTACGACAGTTAGCTGGACAAAGCGCGGGGCGCGAACAGAACGTCTGTAATGACAATTCTTCAACGAGCCACCTTGTCGAGAGAAATCTGACCGCGGTGGTCGGCAATCATTGAAACGCGCGGTGTCGGCGATCTGTTCAGTCCTGAAAACAAGAGACGCAAGCGGTGCGATATTACTATTATCTATCTTCTGAACTAATTAATTTTCGAAATTAGTAATTTAATAATCTTTTAATGAGAATGCAAATATTAATCGATTTGGAAATAATATACGGTTGTGCTGAGTTATTATAGTAATTCTTTTTTCTTTGTTGAATAAATGAAGTATTGTTATTTAATATTGTCATTTGTTAGAAACTGTGTATTGAGCGATTTTTATTCGTAATGTTATTCATTATGAATTATTGGGTAGGTGGTACGTTAAGTATATGTAATATAAATACGATGTGTAAAAATCTATTATGTAATACGAATAAATTATATGCAGATATGTAATACGTTGGTCTAATAAACAGATAATACATATTCTATCGCAGCTATAAATTCAGTGTCCAATAATCACTAGACGTCTTAAAGACGTTCATTTCACGTCCATTTTAAATCTGAACGTTTTACGTCCTAAAATGGACATCTTATTTCAAACGTGAAAAGGATGTCTAATTTAGGACGTCATGAAGGCGACTTATTTCTGACATGACAAGAAAAATGTCCATTAAATTAAATAAATATTACTCAATGCTAACGTTATAGAAAGGTATTACATCGTCTACTACCTAATAAAGCGTTAACAACTATTGTACGAAAAGTCAAAAAATTATGAAGAAATAGTTGAATTTTGGCAACAATTTGTAGCTAAAATTTGAAAGGTGTCTTTTGACATTTGGTAAAAATAATAAAAATTTTACGTCCGAGATATCCACATTAGGGATATTCGCAAGGGTCAGCTCAACCGCAGTGCAATGGAAGAGCCTCACCCTGGAGGAACCGCCTTCATGATCACGGTAACCTCTACGCCAGGTTATGGCAATAACCTGGTTATTGGCAATAATTTGAAGCTAAAATTTGAAAGGTGTCTTTTGACATTCGGTAAAAATAATATTAAATTTTAATTAAATCCAACTTGGTAGAAATAATATTAAATGTGTCCGAACCTGGTAGCCAGTAGCGGCTATTGTTTGGAAGACGGTGGATCGGATCGATCTTGATCACGAGCAGCGAGGCAACCCGCCGCAAGCTACAAAGCCCCCTCTCTCTCTCTCTCTCTCTCTCTCTCTGGTTCTCTCCCTCTCTTCTGTTCTTCTGTCGCGTCCTCGTTCAATCTTGCGGGCGCTATCTCCGTGCACGTTATGTCGTGTGGCGGCCACGCGACACGTCAGCCGAGGCGTCCCTGGTCTATCGATCCATCGGCGGTTACATATCTCTGGCCGAGATCGGGCGACGGGGCCGCGTTGTAACTGGGTTACAGAATGCATTAATGCGCGCGCGACTCGATTACAAGGCAGCTACCCGATTGATTCCCCGGATCTCAGACGCCCGCTGGCCCCGCGCAATTTGCCAGATTAAACGTTCAACGGCACGACGCGCGCGCGCGATTCCTGAATTCGTAATTTCGACGATCGATCCGTCGATCGGCGCCGCCGCGCCGCGCCGCGCGATCCCTGTCACGTGAACAACAACGGACCTCGAGGTGGTTAGAGACCACTCCCGATCCGCACGACGGCGATGCACGCAGGAATCATGGTTGGAAGACGACGATGAAAGTATTGGGTTGTTTGGAAGGTGTTTTCGATTTTGTTGGTGAAAATGAAAGACGATTTTCTTATAATGTATAAATATTTTGGATATATAATCGAATATATAATTTTTAGAAATATACAATATATAAATATTATATATGAGTAGTTCATTTGTTATATGTGGCCCGTGTCCATTGATTTCCGGTTACCCATGGTTCCATATACCATTTAAGTTATCAATCAATAAAGCATTTGGAGTTAATTATATTCAGAGTGAATACGATCATTTTGGACACATCAGTTTTCAAAGTTAGTTCAATAAACGGCCTCGTATCCTCCATTTTGATTTAGTACCTTTTGGCATATTTTTGAAAGTAGCGTGTTCCCATGTTCGTAAAAATTCTGATTTTTGTAGGCAAAAAACTGATTATTGTTTCAGATTTTCACATTATCGAATAAGTCATTTTTTGGTGTCTTTATTTGAAGTAAACATTTAAAGAATAATATTGTTAATAATGTATTAATAATATAATTAATAAGTTACATAGAAATGTCAATAGCAAATTTTCATTAGATTATGCAGAAAGTATGTTGAAGGGAAATAATGTACTGTGGTACATACCATGTAATAATAATACTGCATTATAATATAATATTATTATATTATTATATAATATAATACAATACCTTTCATTGGTTATGAACAAAAAAGTAATAATATTGCAATATTTTTATAACATAATGCACTATAATATAGTATACTGCAATACAATACAATGTAATACAACGTAATGCAATGTAATGTAATATAATATCATAATAGAAATAAATATAATACAACATTTTACTAACGTATAGTTATGATAATATTATAAAATTGATGCCATAATAATAACGTTATTAAAATAACTTTCAGTCGTCTAAAACTTTGCACTTTTAAAATACACTATACCGTATAGTAAACGCAACGCTTTTGCCACGAAAGGATCCAGAAACCTCGAACAGAAGTAATCAAACGATTCGTCTGAAAAATCATCAAAAAGAAAGTACGGTCGCGGAAATGATCCTGTAGGTACGTAAAATCGTCGGATGTCCGGAGTACGTGGTCCGGGGCATCGTATTAATAATGAATGTAATTCAATTACGCCGCGTTTTCAGACCCTATCTGCCGATCGTAACAATTAATGGACGGGTAAACGAGGCTCCATTAGCATCCGCTTAAAAATTATTTAAAATCCCGGGCTTTATTACAATACGATTCGCCGGAGCAGTTCTCTTGTGTCATCGATTATCGCCGGCGATATATTATGCTAATGGAGGATCCTCACGAAAAAGCTACGACTCTCTTTCGGCGTCGATCGAACCTCGTTCTACATATACGTACAGGGTCTGCCAAAAGTCTCGGAACGATCGATTATCGCAGATAGCAGGAGTATTTTCGAGGGCAACTTAAAAGTTAAAATTTATTTTGAAAGTTACGCCAACTCGGTTGTCGTTGGTGATTATGTAGTTGGCAGTAGCCGCTTAATTTTCATAAACGTGGCGCGATCATTTTTAGCGGCGTCTTAGAGTCGCCGCTCGACAGCAGAGGGTGAAGAGATATGAGACTTGCATACCGAGTCATCAGATCTTTAATAAACATTAGATTCGATGCTAATGCATTTGTAGTTTCATGACCTCTCACTCTTAACGAGGATTGATTTATCCCTCATTATTGAACCTCATTTGACATGCTATGGCCGAGACAGAAATTCAACTATTCTATAAAATCGAATTCTAAATGATGACGATTGTTAGGTGCAATATTGCTCGTCGTAAAAGTAATCTTGAAAAGCACGGTTACATAACTGTCACAATTAAATACCAATAAGTATAGCATTCTTAGAGTTCTATACAGATTTGTCCGCTGGAAGTTGAACAATATGTTCAATTCGCTTTAACAATAAAGTGAATGATCTTGCGAACTGTATTGCACATCTAAATACACTGAGAAGCATAACTATAGCATCACCCCCGTTTTTGTGTATTTCGAACTTCTGGGTGGGAATGCGAAAAAAACGATTATATGAGACGAAAGGGTAGAATAAATAATAAGTTTCGTGTAAATATCTATGAAATTGATTTACATAATACATGAAACAATTGGAGTTCTGATTTTTAGTTATTGCTTTACTATGGCATTATCGTTATTATGTCAATACTTTTAGATTAGTAACCTGATCTATGTAACCTAATCAAATGTATTCTTTGCAAATTAAAGCTTGAATTTCATTTATACAAAATCGTATATTAGTGATAGTAGTAATGCCTGGTGATAAATGTTTAATCGAAGAAGAGAGAAGTAAAATTTTAGCGCTTCGAGAAAAATAAACATCTCCATTATTGAGTATTTCAGACTTTTGCATGGGAATGCGAATAAGTTGATAATATAAGGCGAAAAGGTACAATAAATAATGAACATTAAAAAAGTTTTATTGTAATCTTCTACCGACACGAACAAAGATCCATATAAACTGGTATTTTCATCGTTGCACGATTATAGCGCCAAATTATCAAAGACACAATTATATGCATTAATAATTTGTAAATTCACCTTTCTTTGATATTGCTAAAAAAATGCGATTTGAGATAGTCTTAATGAACTTTTGAAAACTTTCTCCACGGATAAATTTGCCATATTATTGACATAACTACAGCGCCACCCCCATTTTTTAAGTCGATCATGTAAAGTGAAAAGGTATAATAAATAATGAATATTAAAGAAAGTTTATTGTAATTTTTGCTGCTAACAGATTCAAGGACAGATCAGAATACACCAGTATACTGTAAAATAATTGATTGCTGTTTGTTAACAGAAATAACACTGTAGAGTAATGTCCCAACAAGATAAGGTGTCCATAAATATTAATCACAGAACAACGGCGTGGTGTTAGACAAACCATGATTAATGTTATCAAGTAACCAGCGTGTTTTAATACAAATTTAATGGTTTATACAAAAAATCGACAATTTCAGCCCTTAGGTGCTGCAACCGGCAAAGAATCATGGACCGATTATGGTATGGGTCTATATTGTATACATATTGTATATGTATATTGCATCCAAGGCTCTCGAACTACAGAATAAAAACAATGAAAGAATTGTTAATGTATATGGAAAAATGGAATTATAAAGTACGTGTAGAGAATCACCGAAATCTATTACAGAAAGAGTTTCTCTGTACAATCTCAATAGATCGAAATGACATTGTCAGAATCTTACCAAAAAATTATCGAGAGCATTGATAAAGAGAACAGAAGTCTAAATATTCAAAAATAGGGGCGTTGTTACAGTTGTGTTTCTCAGTGTACCTCCACCCTGTTTTCCAAAGAATTCTTCTCCAAAATTCTTTTTTCCCGCGATAATTAACCATACCGAAACTTTTGAAGAACCCTATAGTAAAACACGATCATTCTCTTCCAACAAAGTGAACGGTTAATTGAACCACCTTGCCGGACGGTGTCACAACGCCAGGCCTGTGTTCGCAATACCATAATTCTCGTAAAATTAAAAGCAACGACGCCCGTTTTCGTGGGTCCGCGGCGTTAACCTGCGACAGTTTAGGCACCTGTTTTTTTCGGGCATGATAGCACAAGCTCGTCCCAGCCCCCACCCCTTCCCGGGGCCAGATAACATCTTGGTTTATAGGGCCATAATTCAGACACTCTAGGTTCATGCGCCCGCCGGGATTAGGCAGAAAGTAAAGATTCGAGTAATTAATGGGCCGGCCTAATTGTAGGCATCATCGGCGGCCATATTCTCGTTTAGACGCATCGCGCCTAATGGGAGCGGACGCTGACGAATGGCCGCATTAAAGAATCCCCTGGCATAATATGTAGTTGCGTGTTTGTTCGTGAACGTAAGATTCGATATACACTCATACATTAAAGTATTCAAACATTTATATGTCTAACTAACATTCAACTGATGAAATATATATTTTCACATCAAAATCATCATTTTTGCAAGTTACATGTCTTCTTTTCAAATTACATACAACCGTTTGCAAGTAATATTTGCTCCTTTTTATTCAAATGAAATATGTACACCTTTCAAAGGGAATTTCATATTTGTCGTGTGCTTGCATCTACTTGAATGTTTAAATATTAATGACAAGAGAATCAAATTTGATTCCTATTTAAAGGAACGGACGAACATTTTTACTTAACAGCTTATTATTATAAAGAATATCTCTATCACGAGGCTGACTCGTTAAAGTACGGCAAAGGGTTAAACATCGAACGCGTTCCCCCCCATAAGAATCTCTTTTCCGGTAGCTTCGTACCGCTTAATATGCACAGTGTAAGTTTTGGGGCTGAAAATGATTTCTGCACGATGCATGAGTCATGAGTGCGCGAAATTAATCAGCGTATGAATATTAACACCTCGCCCGGACGAGAGAAAAAGAGAGAGAGAGAGAGAGAGGGAGAGAGCAACCTATGGTTTGTACATCGGCCTCGTCCGATATCCACGGCCGACGCCGATCGGCGTCATTCTTAATTACAACGAAAATGATTTCGCCGTGCGGTAAATGTCCGCGTGATCGCAATGAATATGAAATTAACATCGTTACAGGACCGAGCGTTCTAATATAAATCACGGCGAGATTTTAAAAAACGGTTGTTAAACCAGCGGAAATAATCTGCCAGATTTTATGCGGCAATTTATCAAGGGAATTTCGTGTCCGCTCCCGTTCTCTACGTGTTCCCATAAATTACAATGTCCCGATCGATGTACCGTAATTATTTCCTAATTTCCTACCGGAGTTAATCAACACTCGCTTCGTTAATTTCCTATCTTATGCACTTCGTCTTGGTAATTGAAAGCTTAACGACATTTTTAACCAATAAAAATCGGTTAGCGGGTTGAGAACGTTTTTAGTGCGCTATACGCGATTAAATAAAATTATAAAGTATAATGTGGCACAAAATTGCAAAGCTGTCGCAAGTTTTCATCTGGTATCTTGCCAGCCAATTTGTATTTTTATGGGAGACGGTATCGGTAGAATCTATCAACGTTTTCAGAAACATTAATTATACTCGATGCGACCAAAGGTCGTTCGTGTGTGTTACTTGTATGCGTTCATTCTTGATATTTTTCAATTTCGCGCCATTTAAATTCGGAGCGAACACTACGATGACGTTGTTAACAAGTATCTGAAAGTGGAATCGATTCCTTTCAACTTTATAATTATTCCTTTGATTAGCATATATCGCTCGAAATTTTGTTTGAATTTATACACAAGTTTTACCAAATTTCCATTAATTTTTAGTAATATACAGGTGTTGTTGAGTCGAACATTTTTCAATTTTTGTTCGTCGCAATGTTTCTGCTTGTCCAATGTTAATTTAAATATATGACAATCTATACAGCTACAATCAATGTATATATTATATTATATACCATATATTATTGTAATACAGGGTGTCTCAAATATGTCTAATAATTTAGAAATGGGGGATAGCTGAGATTATTTCAAGCAACTTTTTCCTTTGCAAACATTTTCTCCGAGGCATCGTTAGCGAGTAATTAATAAAAAAGCATTGACCAATGAGAGGCGACCTCAGCTAGCGCGAGGCGGTGGAGCCAACGAGCGGACAAAGCCCAGTTTCGATCATTGGCTCAGCTGTCTCGCGCTAGTTGACCGCCATCTTTCAATGTTTCTTGTTAATAACTTGTTAACGATGCTTCGGAGATAATTCTTGTGAAGGAAAAAGTTGCTTGAAATGATCTCAGGTATTCCCTTTTTCTGAATTATTAGATATTTTTGAGAAAAATTAAGAAACGTTTTCCCTGGGTGTCAAGGGATACTCTCTTGATTATTCTCAATTAATTATGCAAATATATAGATCCCAAATTACAAATGTATTATAAAAAGGAATTTCTTTAAATACTGATTGTTTGTGTTTCTTTTTATATTGCTCGAAGCAGCGTGTGTCGGCTTGATCAGGAATCTCGTTTATGCCAGAATTAAGGAGGAACTGTTTAAAATGAGCCTGACGTTTAACGTAGGTACCGTGTAACCCTTGATTTTCAGAGGCTGGCATTATTTCGGGAATCCGGGCAAGAACTTGTCCGAGAATTTAATCGGTGCATCGACGTAAAAGGTGTTCTTGCGACGCGACGGACACCGAAATGGGCCTCATCATACGCCGATAAATTGAAGCGTAACACCTCTTTCATGGTGTCACGGATTTCTCTGTACCGGTTCTGTCAACGTATTCGGACGGTTTTAGGACTCCGCCGAAAGTGTTACGCTGCTAACGGTCCAAGAAACGTGCAATTTTACATGACGCTTATAATCGAGGAAGCGAAGGACGTAATTCTACGCTCGGCCACTTTTCTCATTCAGCTATTACGATATTACGAATCACGTCACTCGGCATACAGAATCGTATGAAATCGCTCCCATTAACCCTTTGCACACGAGTGGTGACCCTGAGGCACCACTAAAATTGTTCTGTTAACTACTAAAATCATTTTTATAGCAACAAAGTTTAATTTTCGATAAATTGTTAAAAATGAAAGTATTTGGTATGAATCACGTGAAAAGTTAATTTGGTGTGTATAAAATGCACTTCGTTATTTAAAATGGAAATACTGTACACCAGAAAAATGATTTCAGATTTACAGTTAAAACGGCTTCGAGTGCGAAGGATTGATACTCGGAGGTTTATTAACCCTTACGAAGCGGTGGTTATGTTTGTTTTCGCTCAGGTTGTTTCGGTTTTTCGTTGAATTACTCAATTTTTGGCGAACTATATCGAAACGGTTGCTGTTGCATTAAGGACGACAAAAACGATGGAGGATCCTAGGAAGGATCTCTCAAAATAAAACTTTATTACTTATCTTACAATTTAACCTATTAACTTGCAAGGCGGTGGTTAGGTTAATTTTGACGCAGAGTATATGAATCGTTCTTAATTGCTGAACTTAACTGCTCAAGTACAAACGAGTTGTACCCTTGCAAATGATATGATGCGAGAACGTAACAATGCGTGTTAAAAATTGCTTCATGTAATTAATATAAATGAGTTTCATTTTCTCTATTTAACACGAGCTTCCTATTAATTTGAAAGAAAAGTAAGTTTAAAATTTGACTCGCCCCCTGTTAACTTTTCTCCATCTCTTCGCTCTTTTTTGCGTCGTAGAAGCACTTTCAACATATTATTAACGTAACGTCAGGAATATAACTTAAACGAAGCGGTTAGATCACGAACTATATAGAGAAAAAAGTATGCGTCCGATTACTTTTTAACCAAAGCGAGCTTCCGTTTCGCTCCACCAGAAGCGCCACTATCGCCCATATAAACTACACCATCGCTCTTGTTAGACCGACGCATCATTCGCATCCTGTGGTCAATTATTTTTTTTCTCAAATAGTTCATTCAAGTGTTGCAACTCGACGTTAACAAAATATCAAAGACAATATGACTAGAAACGTGATGGTTCGATCTTTGACGAAGATTCCGGCACTTTCATAGGATACAAGTAAGTTTAGAATACTGCTTCGTTATCCTTTGGCGAAATTCATATATCGCGTTCATTTTCTTCGCGTCCAGATATTTCAAAATTGCTTCGTGTAATTGATATTCCGAAATTGATAAATTATTTCAACGTGAAAATGACTTAATATTCGAAAATTCTATTCAATCTTGCATGATCAAAATTAGACGTGAAATATCGTTCTTTTTTTTCGCTGGTAGCACGGTTGCGTAGTGCGATTGCGCAGTAGCTACGTACCTACTATAATTTACGCGCCATATAGTAGTGAAAATCAGGGGCCTCTGGCTTCATAGAATTAATCAATTTTTAGTTGATTCAATAGATTTGGTAATGTTTAGATACTTTAAAAGTGAAAATGAACGCGAGGAAATCATAATGTTTCATGAATTAACAATAGTTTTATATTGATTCATAAAAATAGTGAGCATGAAATTTTGTTCACTTACACGTTAATGTTTTTCCATGAATTCACCTTTTCTTGCACATTAGAAGCATTTTCGACATATTATTAATACAATGACAGGGACAAACTATCGACGGTCGATTTTGGCTAACAATTAGACTGTTTCCCACTGCATCGATTGATAATGTAGCGAAACCAGAGATTTTACTAGTGAACAAATAGTTCGATCTAATAACGCATCTACCGATTTGTGTATTTAATTGGTATTGTATTCGATTTTGCCTGACTGGAATTAGATATGGGATATCTTCTTTTCTGCTGGCAACGCGGTGTACCAGTCTTTTCGAATGATTTGAAGCGCAACTCTTTGAAGTTGCGGCAAATCGCAGGCCGCCATTTTCTTGTCTCTCGTAGTTTTCGCGCCAAATCGTTGGAGTAGGGTTGGTGGTTCTTAAAATTTTCTTAGAATGTTTAGTCGATTCAATAGATTTGTCATGGTTTATATATAGAAACATGAAGTAAACACGAGGGAGTCATAATATTTCATTAATTAACACGAGCTTCCTACATTATTGTTACAGATTTTAAAACGACATGCGGAACGGAGACAGTAAAACAACGCGATCGAATAAATGTCGACGTAAGTGTAATCTTGATTAGCATCCATAACACATAATCTGCTTTGACATTTAATAGCGATGGAATTTAATCGAACTACTTGTTGTTACAGATCTGAAGAACTACTACGCGAATAGCTGAGATCGAGAAGCAACGCGGTCGAGCTTCATCGTGGAGCAAGGGATGTAAGTATAATCAACAATATGCAAATTATATGCAATACTTCGTAGAAAATAATAACTTTATAAACAATGTTGAACAAATTTTAATGTCTCTGTTCTTTTCTTTCTGTTCCAGGACTCTAACGCAGCTTCGTCCTCCCAGCAAGTAGTGAGGCAATATTTTAAGAATTTTTCTATTACGTAGAAATTGCAGAACTTTTTGTCAAGTACAGTGAGCAAAGGATTACTCGGCAATCCTTTGAGTGGTAATTTGTTTCCCGATTAGGTCTTTTTGTACGTCGCTATTTTTCCTATGATTGTTTTAAGTTTTAATCATTTGATTTCAAAGCTCCCGAAAGAATGACGTTTTATAACACGCGATTATCGTAACGCGAATGTCACAAAAATTATATTGGTACACTTACTGTACCAATATATTCAATAACTTGTCTTCGTTTGAATACATTAGAGACCACGTGCAAAAAGACGTTTCGTGATAGGTGAAACATATTTAATAAAAGTTTGAAATACAGTATCTTTATCTTGTTATGATCTCATTATTGAATGTATTTGAATATTCGAAATTATTCTGAAACTATTATTATAAAATCATTATTAAATGTAGTATTTGAACATATTTTTAAATTATTGCTATGAAATTATTATTAAACACAATCACCTTTCAATGAATTTAAAGAATCGTAGTCCGCGAAACTAATAACTTTTTTTGATAGGATTTTTAGAGATCTAAGGTTCCATGTTCGTTGCTCGAATCCTTTCGAGTGCCAAAAGTTACTCGAGAGGGTGCAAGCAATGGTACATGGAACGGTATTTAATAATTATAACTAGTGACTGACAATGACTAGCGTATCGTGCACGACGTAATTTCCACTTTATGCGCGTGTGTGGTTAGGCAGTGGATATTGCGTCAGTTTTCTAGAATCATAATTAAATAGAGTTGAACATATTCCATGCGATCTGTGTCGTGCAACGTGGATCTCTATGAAATATGTATAGAATGTTCATTTTCTATTCTTATCGGTTTAAACGGTTCAAAAGTGTAACTGTACCGAAATAATACCAATTATTATAAAATCGCAATGACTGTTACTGTTTAAATATCGCGTTAATTTTCGAAGGGAATTCCTCGAAAGCGATACGAAGTTTTTTATCGGAGTTAGTTTTTGCCGGAGAACGCTTGGAGTCACGACTCCCGGTCGAAAACACTTCGAATCGGCGACCGTTGGGACTTGGCGACCTCGGCAACAACGAACGATAGTAGAGTCGACATCAATATCGGAACGTTAGACAAAGAACAAAGCAAATTTTAACGGTCTTCGTAAAAGCCTAGTAACCAGGTATAGAGAGAGAGGGAATCGGCAAGTTAGAACGGTAATGCTAACTTCCCGAATAAGCCGATGCACAGCGACGGTATCCGAAACGCCGCGACGGTATCCGATGCGCCGCGACGGTACCCGAAACACCGCGACGGTGCCCGAAGTTCTGCTTCGAGGGCACCTCCGCTCTTCGTGCAGAAGGAGAGTGAGTACTGTGAACCTTGGAAGTGACACATCGGTTTCCGAGTGCCATCCCTTTCGTGCAACGAAGGAAAAGAGGTTACCAGAGGATATTATCTGGGAGCACCCTAATCCAGCTGTCGGTAAGGTTAAGGAACCACGAACGTGCATTCCGTTCGCATTCCATCTACCGAAAAGCAACGTAAGTAAGATTTTGTGATGTCACCTCCTACGAGACACATCGTACGTTTTGTCGAATGCCATCGGTTTTCGTACAACGAAAGGAAAGAGGTCAACCAGAGGCTTTCTTCTGGAAGCAGCCAAGATTCGAGCTTTCGGTAAGGTTAAGAGTTCGAATGTGTATTACATTTGCGCGTTTTCTACCGAAAAGCGACTCTAGTTGTGCTGTGCTTTCTCCAGCACAATTAGAGAGATTAGAGCCTACACCCTCCGCTCGGCCCGCACTATTACTGTGCTCGAGCTGTGAGTTTGTAGTGCATTTACAGAGCATTCAGGTGATACGCGAATATTCCGAGTTCGGCGCGTCCTGTACTGTTACAGTGCACGTGTCGAACGATCAGGTCGGAACAATCTTTCCCTGACTCGCTAGACAGTTGAGTTCGATTTGAGCAACTGTCTTGCATTTCTGTTTGTAGTATACGGCGTACGGCGAGGACCTACGATTGATTGGCCTCGCTGAACGGTTTCTCTTGGGTGGATCACACCGAGGGTCCATACCGGGTTATGAGAGCGTTATGCTCCACGCCCACGCTAGGCAAGATGTAGGAGGTGCACGCCCTGCACTTGTTTAGTGGTCGAGCTCCGGCGGGTACTAAACTTCGCTCAACGGGATCGTTTGGGGTAGGCATGGATGCTGCAGATCCTAGTAGCCCCCCTCTCCCCGTTGCTCCTCGAGACCCGTGCATCTCGGAATAGGAGTGAGAGTTTCGATTAGAGATGCTTAACGTCGTGTCGCTCGTGGGACAGATCTGCTGGAGATTTACGACCTCCAGTGGACGAGTGCCGAGCAGAAGTGTGTCTCTCTAGCCAGGACTGCCCGCAAATTCGATGGACGATTCCGAATCTGCGTAGAGCGACCGTTTGTTGATAGTCGGAATAATCGACGGGACATCGGCCGTCCTGGACTATAGAGGGTGAGACCGTGGTTTCGGAAACTAACGTACGATCCCACGCGCTCGTCGCCGAATGCATTCCTTGGCTTTCCAAGGAGGCATCGGTGCGGCTAAAAAGATGGCTCACTCAGGACGGATTCACGACTGAGTGGTCCCCTTCTCGCTGGAGCACGCGTTCCGCTGTTGCCCAGCTGAGTTGGGAAAACAAATAGCTGATTGACAGTTTTATTCATTCTGTTGGTGGCTCCGGCCATTATTTCTTATTTTCAGAACCCGGACGCAACCCACGCCTCGCCACGCGCCAGGTTCCTGCAGACCGCGCCCGACCAAGCGAGCAAGGAGACATCCAGGACCAGCATAACGCTCTGTAGAAGTCTCCAATAAACTGCCTGGGTTGCTTTACCATCAACGAGAGTAGATCCTGTTCGAGACCCTTCACGCTCTCCTATCCCTCAGTACCGAAAATTAAGTAAGAGTCACGGTTAGCCGATCTCCTAACAGTTACCATTATCAGTCGATTTCAGAAACTAACATGTACCCTAATTGTGAAAGAATGTGATCATGTTGGGGTGTTAGAGGCGTCCCTGGACGTTCTCCGTAGGTTAGCTTCTCAGCGTATGTGTGCCAATCGTGAAGCGAATGTGTTGGTGTGATTGCTTTGCTATTTTTTAAATATAGGATTAGGTAGGCTAGGTAACTTGCCTTAGCGTGTGTGTATGTGAACTGTTAGGTAGGGCCGGGACTGACCGTCGTTCTCTTTCGGGTAGGCCGCGATTCGCCCGACGGTCAGTCACCGGTAGGGCTCAAAGGGTTCGATTCGAGCTTTATTCGAACGGTGCATGACGTTCGATGTTATAGCTCGAAATCGATCCTTTGAAAATTCTCTTAGCTTCCGCGGTCGCGAACGCGTACGCGCGGGAATTAGGGCTTTCGAAACGAAACGATACCGGCTCCATTGCACCAGCAGAATTATCGGCTTTTTCCGAGACATTGTTTTTTGTTTCGGAAATCGTCGGTTTTCTACTAGCTGCGGAGCACGTGTAGGGTTCTAGGTTCATCAGGCGAATCGCCGAAGAAAGAAGGAGCTAAATGCCGAAGAGGCCTCTCCAACAAACTGTTGAGAGAGGTCACCCTATTGTCGTTACCACTTTGTCACTGTACTCGTTTGTTAAAATAGTAGTTATAGTAGTAGTAATAAATGGGCAGGCCTCGCCGCCCCAACGATCGGCGCAGATGGGCACATCCGAGATTTGCAAGTAGCATTGCGAAATGACCACGCGTTGCTTTAGTCAACTTTGATCAGAGATAAAAGTTAGTGTTCCAAATAAAATAGACACGATTTTCATTACTATCGAAATCAATTTTCTAGAGCGTAGCGTTGCGAATGAAATAATCGTGATTTCATTTTGTTTGCTGTGTGTAGTAGATCGAATCATAGCGTTGCAAATAAATACAATCTCGCGTTGTGTTGATCAATTTTTTACACTTCTCGAAGTCCATTTGCTCTCGAAAAGTTGTCTTTCGAATCTCTGTTCGTTGAATTAGCGTTGCGTACATACATACTGCGTTGCAGTAGTTTGCTTTTCGACTTTTCAGGCGACCACGCTG
Organism: Augochlora pura; assembly: GCF_028453695.1. Lineage (NCBI taxonomy): Eukaryota > Metazoa > Arthropoda > Insecta > Hymenoptera > Halictidae > Augochlora > Augochlora pura. The sequence continues at coordinate 808,615 of NC_135772.1, forward strand.
CTGCTGCAACGATCGGCTCGGGTGGGCGCATCCGCGACTCGCCATAGCGTTGCGAATTAATCACGCGTTGCTTCAGTCAATTGTTCGAACAGAAATTGAACTTAGCGTTGCGAACTAATCACGTTTGGACTTGCCAATTCCCTTAGATTCTTCAAAGTCGATAAAGCAGCTGCTTCTAACAATTAAAGTAATTTTTTGCATTTCTGTTCGTTGCATTAATGTTGCGTCCAAATAGTCACGTGGCATTAGCTTCTCTTTCGATTTTTGTTTTTTTTTCGCATTCGTTTTTCAGGGCCCATGCCGGAGCTACAACGCTCTGCAATGCGGCATTCGCAATGTTTTCTTAGAGTCCCAAGTCGAATTTGAATGACAAGTTTGTTTTAACTTCATTAATTAAACGTACTAAAGCAATCGTCCAAAAACTGAGGTTAACTCGTGATGTACTAATTAATTAAAATTACCTTCATCACTGCCTTCGAACATTATCGATAATACTTATCTCAATTTAAGTATAAATAGACTTGTGCCACTTTCAAAATAAACAGCTCAATTATTAAACTAACTCTGAAAATTGATCTGTGCAAAACGATCAAATGCTTTATTGACAGATAAGTTGAAGTTGTACCTGTAACCACGGCCAACCAAAAATAATTGCCAAGTGGAGTTGGGCCACTTTCAAAATAAACGATCGTCATATATGTATACATCAACAAAATCCATAAAGAAATATGGAATAATACACATAGCAACATAATAAATAATCAGGTCGCGGCGCGCCGTGAAAAAGTGCTGCGGGGCGATCGAAAAAGAGTTGCATAGGGGTGTGTGTATCAGCTGCGGTCGTCTTCGACCGGCGCTGCTGCGGCGGTCTCTCAGCCGAACGGTCGTTTTTCTCGTATCCGAGGTCTCGGTAGCAAAGGCCTTCGTTTTTCGCTTGCGGAATTTTTCTCTCGTCGTTTTTGCGCGCGGCGGCGCGTGCTGTGGAACTCTCCGCTCTCTCGGGCTACGCGCCCGGATGGGGACGGTGCCGCGACGCTGACGTATGAAATATCGACGGCAATTAGCCATCCTGGCTTGATTTAAGACCGGCCTCGACGCGCGCGCTGGGAGTTCAATCTCGACCGGGGCCTGAACCCTTTAATTTCACACGTATAAACCACGGCCACCGCGGTCTAATTAAGAAATCGCTTCGGAATCAGCGTCACACCGCGCGCTGCCCTGAAACCATCGGCTGTTTGTCTTGTTTCCGAACGAAACGGCTCACTCTTCTCATGGACACTCGACGTACGAAATTGTACGTCGCTGTTGTAGCGCACATCTGGTCATGAAGAATGGTTACTTTTGTTTGAAATATTGAAACTATGGTGTTTACATAAAGCATTGAAAGACATCCGAGAATTTTTGGGGATATTAATCCCTTGCATTATTACGCCTTTCATAGCTACGTTGATTACGACTATTTCGTCCTTCATTATTTTCATAATGTCATAAGATAATTCTAGTGTTCCTATATTGTCCTCAATAATTAATTTGCCAATTTATACAGTGATCGAAAGTTCACTTTCATTTCATCAGATTTCGATGACAAGAATTTAAAATTTTCTTTCGATTCAATAGGAATGATTAGCAGCCATATTTAACACTTATTTGTGTTTAATATTTTTAATAATAAGACCAGACGATTTCTGTTTCTTTTATTTCCTTTACGTACGTTTGTTACTAGACTTTGACAAGAGAGAAAAATTTATCTTTATTTCGATACAAAAGAACTGAATAATGTTCATATTTAACCCTTTGCACTCGAGTGGTGACTCTGAGGCACCACTAAAATTATTATATAACGTTCCGAGATCATTTTTATACCTTATCGTCAAAGTTTATATTTAAAAACTGTGTTAAATAGTGAAACTATTGCAAGAATAAATTTCATATGTATAAAAGTGCACTTCGTTGCATAAAATAAAAATACTATAAACCAGAGAAGTTATTCTAAATTTACAGTTAAAATTGTTTCGAGTGCAAAGGGTTAATAGATCTTGCATGAAATCGGTATCACGAGTCTGACTCGTTATTATAGAAAGAAGCGATAGTGCAAGGGGTTAAAAAATGTCCTGTCAAGTCCTGAAGGACGCGTCGCACACGAGAGAGGCGATCCTCCCGCATCGATCCCGCTACAAATCCACTCGCCTGTGCAAGAAAAGATCGTCGAAGTCTCCGGGTCGGCTCGCGTTTGCGACGCTCGGCCAAGATCGTCGGCCACGTTATTTGTTGAGAACACAATTATCGGATCCGCCGGCACATGTAATTTGATCGGTATTATGCGCACCGTCAACAACGTGTCGCGATTATGTTCGAGGCCGCGTTATACCTGGCCAACCTCCTGGCCGCGTCCGGAGGCGCTCTCGGACCTATCTGCACGCGGTTGTATGTCGAACGATTCTGCACCGGCCGATCGCCACGTCCGATCCGATAGCCAATTACGAAGAACATGACGTCCAATGATGTCGCGTGCGCCCAACATTGTGAACGCCGGCCGTGTTTCACCGGCTAGATGACGATAACAATTGCACACCGGCTCTCGGTCCGAATTCCGACGGTTGCTTCCGGCCAACTTGTAATAAGCGATCAATTCGTCGTGGAATCGTCTTTTTCGTAGAGACGACGCTTTGCTATTCTTTTTTTTTGGAGGCTTGTTGAAAAGAAGGCGACTTCGAATGCAAGTCTTTCGTGGAGTTAACCCTTTGATGTAGGAATAAAGCGGATGATTGAAAAATACTATTTTATTTGGCTCGGTTAAGTAGGAATGTGGGAAATTATAAATATATCTTATTTTGAAATTTCTATTGTTATGTAATATTTAATGACGTTGAATGTTTTTAATTAAGTAACGTTATAACGTAATGCAATAGTAGTTCTTGTAAAGTATGAAATATTTTCAAACATTTTTGGATATTTCAGAGTTACGTCAAGATAATTATTAACATTACAAATTAGTAAATTAGTAGTTTTTTAATGTATGATATATTCTTAAACATTTTGGCATATGTAGAGGAACGAGACATTTATTACACTGCCAAGTTTTGTTTGTTAACGACTCGGAGAAGTCAAAGTTTACAATATATAATGAATAATGTAATGAATGACGTCACTGCATGTTAAGGGGTTAATTTTAACGTCACATAAATTAGATCAAAATCGACACTATTCGAAGAAAATTTTACTCGAAAATATTTCAAATAGTATCTTCTCATATAGTATTACGAATAAATTCTGCGAATAAAATTAGCAGAAAATTATTTTATTCGAGAAAATTATTAGTAAATAATAAAATTGTTTCCATTGAATATTTAGTACCAAAGAATGTCAAAGAATTACTTTAAAAGACACGAGTTTTGTCCTGAGCCCCCATAGAATCTAAATACCGTGTGTCGTAGCCGATCGTTGCACGAGATTCTAATCCGAGACCATAGAATTACAAAACTAAGAGGAAAAAGAGAGTAGATATGTTCTCGTAGCGCTAGACAAAGTCTCCATTGGCACACGGGTCACGTAACAACTGAGCCCCATTGAACCAGCAATTAGGTGAACACGCTCGCCTAATAATAGATTCTCGGCCCGGTTCATTGAAATTGCAGCGACCGGTGAAATTTTCGCGAATCAACAGCGCCTAAAGTTCGGACGAACCTGATCGAAAATTGCCAGAACTGGGCTGACGAGTAGTTAGCGTCGTTCGATAGACTCACCGTCGACCCTATAATTTCCAACTTTAATACGCGAACCAGTCGTATCTAGGCTCGTTCCAGCACCGGCGACTCTTCCGTTCACCGAGGATTAAAAAGATATACATATGTATACCTCTATATGTATAGATTATACATATGTATACCTCTATATGTATAGATTATACATATGTATACCTCTATATGTATAGATTATACATATATTATATATATGTATAGATATAGATACATATATTATATATATGTATAGATATAGATACATATATGTATACATATTGGGTATATGTGTAACCATACCCACGGACACAAAGCAGTATCATTTCCTAAATTAGAGGATAATTAAACGAAAGCAGCTCCGTCGACAGCGTCGACGTCTTGCGGCGCTAGATAATCATAAGTTTACATCTCGACGCTCTGGTTCCGACTAATTAGAAACGTTGCGAAATTAGCTCGGCTTTTGTTGTGTCAACTTACGGTTTCGTTTATTGCTCGAGTCCTGTGACATTCTGTGACATGTGTCTGCTTAACCCTTTGGATAGAAAAGACGTAGGTATATTGTATCGTATATGTATACATATGTATGCGTGTGAATACCAGTAAGATACATATTTTATGTATTTTAAAGTAAAATATATTTGTTACCTTTCGTATCAGGGTTGGTTGAAATATATAAGTAAGGATATTATTTATCTCGAAAATAAAATAGCTAATTTTGTATAATTTTTTATGTGATAATTTAATTATAAATATAGAATTAGATGTGAAAAGTATTTCGTTTTTATTGATATCTAGTATTTCTAGAAATGAATTTCATTCATATATTATTACAATTTGATTGAACGTTTAATTTAACAAAATTTCATAAATTAAATTTATTAATTTGATTTATTGTATAAGTTTAATATTATATAAAGAATATTTGCAAATTAAATTTCCATGTCACTATGAAACTGCCGTGGTTTCAATTGGAAGAGACTCCTCTCTACGAAATGTCTGGAATGACGTTAAGATGCGAAGAGGAAGAAGATTTCCGTGATATCAAACATTTGGAGGCGCAGGTCGGCGAATTAAGATTGAAGACGTATCTCATCTTCGCGAGTTCCCCCTAACGACGGCTAACCCAGCCGGATTACTTGATGGCGTTGGTCGCTACCGTTGCGAAGCGCCAGGGGCTTACGGATTAATTACAAAATTACTCCCCGAGGATTTTGACGGGCTGCAACGGATCGGGGAACAGAAAATGGCCGAGGTGAAGCCATCCGAGATGAGTTCGTTAGCGGTTGAATCACGTTGAATAATGCGAGTCAACAGTCGGTGCTCCGAAATAATCGACGAACCTGAAATTGGAACATAATAAACTATTCCGATTTAATATTCTTATTTGTTCGTATATAATTAATATTTGATCGTATATTGTATAATTAATATTTGATCGTATATAATTTTTATTTGATCATATATTGTATAATTAGTATTTGATCGTATATAATAATTGTACTTTAATATTGTTACATATGAATATTGTTACGCGATGTAGTTGATGACAGAGTTCGAGCACAGATAAGAGATAAGAAATAAAATAAATCGAATATTAAATTATATCGGCGCTATTTGAATAAATATCGAATCGAATAATATATCTAAATAAGATTTTATTCGATATTGGACAATGCAAATTATTAAGTCGGAAGTGATGTTACAATAATTATTTGATTGCAGATTTTCATGCAACCTTACAGTTTTATAATATTAATTGGAAGACCTAGAATTTAGCGATCGAGCAAATCTTTGCATTCAGGCTGAAGATCGTACTCGTCATTAATTATTAATAACCTGTAAGTATAATGTCTTCTAAAAGAATGATTTTTTTTATACAATAATAAGTGTCTTAGTATTTTTATGAACAGAATAACAAGCTGAATTAACCAGCACAATAAAAATTATATGTTATATTTTTCATCATCGAGGATTTATTATTATTATTTATTATTATCGAGGAATCATATATTTGTTTAGATCAACATTACCTTTCAGCCTTCTTAATTTTTAATATCTTTAATTTTTAGCAAAATTGACTTTCATATGCCAACGATAAATTCACCTAGAATAATGTATTATTATCAAATTACGTCTCTCCTAAAGCCATTGAAAATTTATTTAAAACATTCGGTTTAAATGGGATACATTATTTAATAAAATATAATATAAAATAAGAGAAAATATTTCTGTCGTCAATTAGCAGTAATTCCGCGAAATTTTTAAAACCCTGTAAATATTGTCAGTGCTCTCATGTTACTTTATTTAAAAAATTAAGAATTTACAAAACCTCGTCGAGAATCAGCGTGTGTTGTAACAACAATGAGCAAACTGATGCGATATGAGAGTCACGGAGATTTCACTTTAACGCGTGTGCACGTTGTACACGCAGTCATGTCAGAGATTCCTTCTTCCCCCTCCTAAAGAAAAGATGAAAGTGAAGCTCACTTTGGACCGCGACGTGCGCATCAATTTTACGTCAAAGTTTTTCTTTTTTTGCAGCCTCGTCGAACGGAGTATGTTGATAAGGTACCTGCGACGTAACTAATGATGTAACGTTTTAGAGAGGAAGATTTCCGTATAACTTTTGCGAACTCATAATCACTGTTGACTAATAATACGCGCGCTAGTATCTTCATATATATTAAAGACATATTTATATATGAAATATTAAATATTGAATCTTGAAATTTCAATCTCGAATTTTAAATTTTAAATCTTGAATCTTGGATTTTAAATTGTGAATCTTGAATCCTGAATCCCGAATTTTCCAATTTGCGTGTAACACATTGTAAATTGTATATTGAATATTCAATATTCAATATTGAATATTAATATTAATATTATTGTTCTATAAAAAATAGAATATAGAATATTGAAGATTGAAGATTGAATATAGAAAATAGAATATTGAATATTGAATATTGAAGATTGAAGATTGAAGATTGAATATTTAATATTTAATATTGAAGATTGAAGATTGAAGATTAAATATTGAATATTGAAGATTGAAGATTAAATATTGAATATTGAAGATTGAAGATTGTACATTGAATACTACATATTAAATACTAACTACTAAGCAAAAATCGTTTTAATTTCTTATTTATAATTTTGGACAACGTGAACGTCGTTTGTCCGCAAAAAGTGTTCGGCGAAATTTTCAATATCTCATTTACATCAAAGAAACCGATTGGTAGATATCAAGAGAATTGTTTCAAGCTATTTATTAATACATGGAAATTAAAACGTGCGGTCGAATCTCGAATGCAGTCCAACTTTCACTAATAACGAACCGGGAGAAGCGAATATACGTACCGGAAAATTCTTTCCGAAAGAGAGGAAGCGTGCACAACTTTTCCCTGGTTTCCATTAAAATCAAGTTTCCATCAAAACTATCGCAAAAACTCTATGATCCTAGGGGAACGATAA
>NC_135772.1:815922-826625 GCF_028453695.1 Augochlora pura
TTTTTTCAATCTCAATAGTTTCTCTAATAGAAGGCAAAAGAATGTTATTAAAAATTGCTAATCATGGTTCATAAAAGAAATCGTAGATGAAAAAGATTAAAAATTCTAAATTTTATTAATACTACATAGTAACACGACACTAATTTAATTATTTCTGCGAGGAACATGATATCGTGTTAATACTTCACGTGCTGAACTTGTGGTATTTATGAAAAATTTAATCTGCGACGACCTTTATTTAATCTGTAACATAAACTCAATATATGTAAGTACAAATAATTTAATATGAATGACAGTAACTTAATAAATAAAACCAATATAAACAAGAAATGTTATTTTATTTTAGTCAACACTGAAAGAATTTAGAGGATCGATACAATTAACTTCTACTTATATATTATTTAACCTATATATTAGGTTAATATTTATTTCACCTATATCTTAGATTAATATTTATTTCACCTATATCTTGAGAGTATTGTCGATGAAAATCAACCTTAAACAACAAATTAATCGTCTGTCGATATCACATTAAAAAGAAAGGAAGTAAGTTATGGGACACCCTAATAATTAATTAATTCTTATATAATCGATTTATTATTAATTCCTTTTAGTCTTCTGTTAGGAGCATTACTACGATCGAAGGAGTATCAACGTTAACCCTGAAAGAAATCATAGCGCAAATAAATTAAAGATACCAATTTTTAACCCTTCGCGCTCGAGTGGTGACTCTGAGTCACCATTAAAATTGTTCTATCACGTTCCGAAATAATCTTTATACTAACAAAGTTTAGATATAAAACATTGTTAACTGTAAAACTGTTGGCACGAGTCACAAGAATCAATTTCACAATAAATAAAATACACTTTGTCACGTAAAATCGAGATACTATAAGCTAGACAAATGATTTTCGATTTATAGTTAAAACGGCTTCGAGTGGGAAGGGTTAACAGCACTTCTTTGCCTTCCTATTAGAGAAAATATTGCGATCGAAGAAGCGCCGATCAACGCAGCTATAAAAGAAATCGTAGTGGAAAGAGCTAAAATCTAAAAAGGGTAAAACAGTGGCAGTTTCTATCAGCTTGCGCCACACACTGCGAATGCGACAGTTGACAATGTCTTGGACTCAGAATTCCCGCGTAGCCTCGAAGTGGCAGAGCAGAAGACGAGGATTACTCTTTTTACCGACCTTCTACCGAGCCGATGAAAACGATCGCAACGATCTCGAGAACTGTAAGCGGACTTCGAACGTAACTTCGCGCCGCGGGGTTAACACGCGAAGGAATCCGAAACGGTGCGTTGAGTCCGCGATGGAAAACGCGCGCGCGTTCCACGGATTTGTGGTTGAGACTGCGCGCGCATGCGCTCACGCTCTGCATACAAGTTTCCAATTATGCCGCACGACAAGATTCACCGTCTCGTTCGACGTCAATTAACAGCCACGAAAGCAAATCGGCTACCCATCGCTGGCCAGTTTGCTCGCCGGCAAGAAATGCACACGTCGAAGAAAATCGCCGCGCGCTTATCGCGTAAAGTATCGCGTAGGCTAGTCCATTGTATGAATGTCTTAATCCATATTTTCATTGGAGATCGGTGGATCGGAATACAAATTTTAGTTGAGAGTTTCATTTCGTTTTCTGTCATTTTCGTTCATTTACGGTATATATTGCATCGTGTGATATATAAAATGTTATTATATAATACAGATAAGTTGCAAGGCATTTACTTTGATATTTCAGGTTGTGACGATGCTGCCAATAGTCATCGTTATTGTCATTGATTATTTCATAGATCTTATACGATTAAAACGTATATGTCATGTTTACGATAATATTAAAAATTATTTGGTAAAATGTCGATACATTAGCGTGCGACCTTGACACGCACCTAAATAGTTCAAATGTGGCAACCCTCTAAACATCGGCTGTTAGTAATATTTCAGATAAAATTGAGAAAATTTGTGCTTCGTAGCATTTCCTACGATAAATTTAATATTTTTCAATCAAATATTTTTCACGCGAGATAACAATTTTTACAAATTAAATTAAATAATTAAAACGCGAGATATTCAATAATCGGCTAAATAATGATACAGTAAAAATATAAGAAAAACGTCTTCTGCTAGAAAATTGATTGGAAATAAAGTATCAACATATCAATAAGATATGAAAATATTTTATTAGTAAAGACATGAGAAAAGCGTGTTTTACTACAAAATCAAATAAAAATAAAATATCAACACATCAATATAATATGAAAATATTTCATTTTGTCTTTTGCTAGACAATAAAGTAGGAATAAATTAGATAGGCACCTATAGTACCGTGGTATCAACTATAATAGTTAAGGGTTATGCGGAACGTAACGATTACGTGGAAATCAAGGTTAGATCGGCGCGTGTCCTGCGGTGCGTAATAGGCGTACGACTTGCACTTCCTAAATCGCCGTAACCCCGGCCACGGTCTTACAAGCCTCGGAGACATAACTGCCCGCGCGCTGGGAAAGGTGAATGTCACGATAAGATAATTGCTAGCCGGGAGAGTACGACCTGCAAGAATCTTTATTGCGTCACAGTGTTTCCACCAACTTTCGAACGAACGAACACGTGGCAAGTTCGAAAAGAATGCCGGGAGGACAGCATCGACGGTGAATTACCCTCATAATTAACATTCCGCTAATTTATAAAATTGGTCTCGGCCTTTTTTTTTTAACGACCCCGGTATTAAATTGTTCCATTAACGGTCCGATAATGGGATCCGGTTACATTTGGAGAGTTTAAACGCTATTAATTGAATATCAAATTTCTCAGAGATTATTTTTACACGTTTTAGTCGGGTGAAAGTTATTTAGTGAATCTAGTTAATATTAATGTTATTGGATAATAATATGTATATTACAATATTAGATATTGTAGATTGTGTATTGTATTGTATTGTGTTACAATTGCATTACAACTGCATTGCATATTACATTTCAATTACATTACATATTAAATTACACTACATTACAATACAGTATATTATATTACATCGTATTATATTATTACATAATATCATTATTAACCAAATTGAAAATTTAATAATTAAAAATTAACAAATCTCGAAAGAATTCGTTTAAAAATATATTCTATCAGATAGCTAAACATAATTGTAAATTATCCTACGATCACTATATCATATTTTTGTCAAAGTCTGTCATTCGAATATTAAACAACGGCAGAAAGGGTTTTTATTCTATTCCAAGACTCGCAGCCGCGCTATGCTAATAATACCTTTATCTGGGCAGAATTTATTGTCGATGAACTTATTAGACAAAAATACACAGAAATGAATAATGCGATACTCATTATCAACAATGAAGCTATACAGTATGGTAATTAAACAAGGTAATTTATGACGAAACGGGGGATCGTGATTCGTCACGCGAGCTTCTGCACCCTCTTCTTTGTTGGCTCAACATTCTACACGGTGTCAATGCGGCGAACATAATCAGTTTCTTTAGAAAGTTAGGTTAAAAATATTTTTACTGCGTGGAATTCCATGGATTCTTAATTTAATTAAAATAATATAAAAATGCTCTGATTTTATTCCGTCTTATCAGAGCCCATCTCGCATTCCTTCTTTCATTTAATGATTTTCTGTGAAACGAAAGTAATGTAATGACGCGTCCTGTTATCTTTAAATCTTTCCAAGTATTTCAAATTGTATTCACTAATTTCTGCAGTCGAGTGATGAGTAACTAAATCAAAAGTGGTCGAAGAGAAAGCACTGAACAAACACCTCCGGCGAATTTACTTCCTTATACGTCGTCTACAGGAAATACCTGTTTTGTTTTTTTTACCTGATCTGTTAACATGATTTGCTTTTGTAATTCCATTGCGGAATGGAAGCTCATTTAATATAGAATTCTTTAATTACTTATCCAACAATGGAGTTATATTTTATTCAAATTACGAGTTAAATTTTGTTCAACATAGTATTTTGAACAACATTTTCTTCGACGAATTAATTTGACCAAAGGTTTCATTGAAGAATTTAATCGAATAAAATGTTCTACGAAGAATTAATTCGATTAATAGTTATTTCGAAGAATATATTCGATATACATAATTTACCTATATAATTTTTATAGGAATAAAATGTTCATCAAACGAATCATTCGAATAAAATTTTCCTCGAAGAATTAATTTAAATGAAAGTTTCTTTGAACAATTAATTCGAATAAATATGTTTTCTAATTACATATTTTACTATATATTTAATATTATATTTAATATACAATATAATATTATTATACAACTATTACATATATGTTTTCTATTTAATCTATTTGATATGTATATTGACATAACCTCAATAGTAATAAATTTTGAATCGAACAATTCATTCGAAATGCAATTTAAATAATGATCACTTTTGTCGAACAGACAAGTCCCTTTTATTATATTAACAAGTAAAAAAGAAGCTGTCGAAAAAATCATCGTGCAATTTGCACGAGATCGCTCACGGCTGACAAGAGGAGAAGGAAAACTTTCTCGTTACATTGTACCGTATAATTAACACGCAAACAACGAGTGCGTACCTACGAGTTCCATAATCCATGTACTACGAATCGCTGATAACGATCTCGACAGGAATTCTGCTAGGTATTCGGCAGGTATTGCAACTAAAAAGACGAAATACCAGCAGGAAATAAAGTGCACAAGTGGAACCGTAATCTCTGGTAAATGATCGAATGATACAATAATCTTATCCGAGCGAATTTATAACCCATGTTGTAAGGATATAGTTACTATAGTTATACTATAGTTGTAGCATATAGTATATATTTGCGTTTCTCATCGTTTTTCATGGTTTATTATCACGATTTAGTACTTTTATATTAATTCTCCGAATTATTCGAATAAAACTGATTCGAATTATTCAAAATAAAACATGACTCGAATTATTCGAATATAATATGATTCGAATAAGGAATTATTCAAATAAAAATTATGCAACTGAAGAATTATTCGAGTTGTTCCAATACGAAATAATTCAAATTATTCGAATAAAACAGAATAATATCGGGAAAAAAATCACTCGAACACAAAATTATTTAAATAAACAGAATATTTTACTATGAATAAATATTAAATAAACACCTAACTGGAAAAACGAAGTTATTCGAAACAATCCGAATAATGTCATCCTCTTTCGAAAATTCGTTGCTAAAATCCTTTTCGGTTAAGAAAAATAAAACAAAAATAGGAAATATATCACTAACTTAATATTAAATATTCCCGTATTCCGTATCTGCAATCTATGTCCATCGATCGCATAAAAAGAACGCCAGGAGTCTCCAGAAATGATTCGGAAAGGTCGGGAGCTCACCCGGAAGTTCCATCGTTGACGGAAGCGCGTCCGCCGCGTTTCCGCGAGCACGTCGAATTCTGCGGAAGAGACGACGGGGGCCATAGGTCCGCCATATTTATTGGAAGTTGGTTGAATAAGGTGGCTGGGGGTAGGGAGGGGAACGAGTGAACAAGCAGTTCGCGGTGATACGAGCCAGCGGGATGCCAGTGCAACGATTAATCGTTAAAAAATCGTCGTGCTATCTGCCGCGAGGATCGAAATGGCGTTGCCGCATGCGACCGTATTAACATACGGCATTAGGTATTCCGCATGCGAGCCGCACGGCCGAGCTTTACTTGGATTTCTGCGGCAATTACACGCGCCTAATGGCCGTCCTTCGCGGGTATCGATACGGTTTGCGCGAAACCGCGACCGGGCTTCGAATTAACGCTATCGAGAGATAAGCCGGGCCGCGATGGTTGGACGGATTAACGAGCGGGCACACGCATAGCCGTCGAAAACGCGACTCCACGTGACATTGATCACGATTTCTGGCAACATCAATGGGACCGAACAATGGACGCTGATCGAACAATAAAGTTAAGTTTGACAGAGGTGTCGCGGGACTGCGAGCCGGACAAATAAATTATACGAAGAACCAACCGACTCTATTTCCGATCGTAGTGACAGTGTTGGAATCCCGGGCGAAGAATTACACCCGTTATGTATTATGGTACACCGAAAACGTGGAGGGCGGATAACTAGCCCTTAGCTACGGGGTGGCTAATTTGGGTTTCGCTTGGATTTTGACAGAGAAATGACGTATTAGAAATTAAGGAATTGTGAACAGCTGAGTATCTAACAACAGAGAGAGAGAGAGAGAGAGAGAGAGAGAGAGAGAGAGAGAGATTATAGCATAGTGGTATTGTTCGAACTATATCGTGGAAAGTAACCCAAGGGACAATTAGTCTATCCGCAGAGTAGGCTAATTGCAGCGTAGTTCATAGTATCACTTTACTAGGAGCGACTCGACTCTTTACACTCGACGCCATATTAACTCCAAATCCAAAATAGTTGTGGACGACCTACGGTGTCTCCATTTTATATAACTTATTGCTGCAATTTATGCGTGCGAAATTCAATCTATAGAACAGTTCTACTCTCAACCCCTTACCGTACTTTGACCAGTCCGACTCGCGTTGGAAATTACTAGTAATAAATTATTACGTATGGATGTTATTCTATTCTTTGAAATTGAAATAAAATTGTAATCCCTTGTTATTAATATTTAAGCATTCGAATAAATACAGGCATATAAATACAGGCGAAGTAATTATATTAATTGAAAAATTCCTAATCGCAGTAATCGTGGAGAAAATGGTACAGCAAGGGGTTCACTATTCTTTCGGAATAAACAGATTTGGCGATATAAAAATATATTTTAATAAATATTCTACAAGAATCGTGTGCATCGTGTGCCCCACTCCTTCTATTATTATTATCTATTATTACTGTTATCTGTTATTATTATTATTATTTTAATTGTATTATTATTATTATTTTTATTATTTTATATGATATTATTATAACTTTCGCGTCTAAGAAAGCGAAAGAATTTGCGAAAGCGAAACATATGACTGCAATGAGTAGTTGCATAGAATTCCTATAAATTCATAATAAAAGTGGAGAATCTTTATTCCTGTGAACTGAAAACTACTAATACATATAAAAAGAATCTAAAAATATACATATGTTCTAACATATAAGAAGAACGTGTATACCACGTGAAAAGTAAAAGTATATCTGCAGCAATAAGACCAGCGATTTGCACATTTGCTCGTAAGAAGCTGTTGCATTTGTTTGTTCCAATTTCATGCTGGAGATAAGAATGTATCGTAGAAGAATTATCGAACGATAGATAAACGAGACAAATCAGAGCGAAAATTACACAACAGTTTATACACATTCTGTTTAACTAGAAAGTGTGTGCACAGATACGCTAGTGTAAATGGCTTTTAACAATGCAAATGTCTAGTAATTGATTGTTAGAGAAATATAAAAAAAATCGTGTATCACAGATTCGAGGCAACCATAATTAAAAAAGAAAACATAGCAACTTGCGCTTCATAGTGCTGTCAATAAAATGACAATAATTTTGTTAACGCTTTATCGGCCTTACCGACTTATTCGACCTTGAACATTTTTATATTGTCATAACGTCAGCATTAGACAATATTTACTTTATCTATTTCATTTACTTTATTTTACTCATTTTATTAATGCCGAAAAGTATCTAATATTTAAAAAATTATATAATGATATAGGAGTTTATAGAGATAAGATACATATACATGTATAATAAATTATTGGTTGCTGTGGTAAAAAGTCGATTTATAGACTACCGGACGGTAAAATGTTAACTTTATTTGTAACTGATGCAAACGTTTACAGAATCATATATAACAATATCTTAATAATAGATAGTGAATTATTAGTTGCGATGACAACTGATTCCCAAGCTACCAGTCGGTAAAGTGTCAAGTTAAAATAATAATGATTATATCCATTCATTTTCGCAATTTCTGTATTATTTAATATTTTATTTACGCATTGAACGCGTATAATCCATAATTCATTAATAACTTTTAACCGAATATTATGCCGTTCGGTAAGAATATTTCCTATGAAAATGAATAATTGTTCCACGTGACTGGATTCGATGCCATCGTATAGATGCGTTCGCTTAGATTTCGATTGTCTTCGGTAATAGTATGCGTACGAACGCACCAATTTACCGAATAAATTCTCACGGAAGCGAACCAATGTCTTCAATGTATGCAAATCTAGAAATCTGAATTCGTTTCTCCGGTTTACGTTGCATAACGCAGAACGCAAGAAACGTTCCAAATACGTGTAATCATAATACAATAGACTATGAATCTTTTTTATCGTACGCTTTCCTGTGTATTTGTCTATATTTGCCAGTGGATTCGATAATTTCGCTAGAGAAATCCATTGTAAACACGTGTTGTTCGCGCGTGTCCGTTCGCGCACAGCTTTAAAAATAGGATGCAAAGCTGCAAGAGAAAAAAATTTATTCCCGGAACAGCGCATAAATATGTGCTCAAAAAACCAGTCACGATTATCGCGAAATTTTTCAGGACGAACTAGATTGCGATCTAAAACGCTGGTACTGTGACGAAAAATAAAATTATATCGCGTGACAGGTTTTCACCTGTGTGACTGTGTGCTAATATTTTTAGAACCGGCCGCGGAGAGCCTCGAGATTTACCTTTAATTTAAAAATACACTCATACGGGAAAGTATTCGAACGCTTACATTTTTTAAGATTCGACTAATGAAATATATATCTGTCAAGCTCAAGCATTTGAAATGGTGGTTTCTTAAGCTGTAGTAATTTTACACAGATAACAAGGGATGAAGCTTAAGATTGTGTAAGTAAAAGGAGAAAATAATTCAACGATATATATTGTTTTTACAGTATATTTATTGTAAATAAGTGGCAGTAGTGGCTGACAAAAGTATTCGAACGGAACATTTAACCCCTTGTACTGCGTCTCCATAGTTATTATTTATTTATTCTAATTAGACTGTCCTTAATAGGACCAGATCATTTTTGTTTTTCGTATTGCCTTTATTTATTTCCATTTCTAGATTTAGATAACAGAAGAATTCCATTTGCTTTCGAAGAAATGAATAATATATTTATTAGATCTCGCATGGCATTTTTAACACGAGTCTGACTCGTTATTATAGTGCAAAGGGTTAATAGTTATTTCATTTGAACGAATCATCGTTTTAACAGGAAGTTGGTCTACCGATTGCTTTTATAAAAATCCTAATTCTGTTTTTCATTCGATGGACTAACTTGGAAGCAACATTTGCATCTATCGAATGCCATATTTCAATAATATTTCGTTTAAACGCTTCCTTCGAAGTAATAACCGTATTTCTTAATCGTTTTCCGAATTGGTTCCATATGTGTTCAATGGGGTTTAAATCGAGACTTTGCGGTGGATGTGGCAACACGCGTGCAACATTATACAATAACCATTGTTTGACTATTTCAGCGATACGCTTCGGATCATCGTCCAACTGAAATCAATAATTGTTTGGTGAAATTGAATTTTGATAGACTGTTTTTGAAATTTTCCTGCAAAATTGTCAATTACTTGTTTTTGTCAGGTTACGTCATTGATAAATACAAAGTTTCCCATTTTACTAGATGCCATATATGTAGTCCCAAACCAATATAGATCCGCCATTTTGTTTTACAGCGAGTCGTATATGTCGCGGTTCTAATTCTGTGGTTTGTTTCCTCCAGATACTTTTACGTCAATTGCTATCATAAACGTTAGATTCACTCTCACCAAAATGCAATACTCTGACCCAGAACAAATTATTTTTAATAAATCAATTTTTCGTGTAATTTTAAACGTACATTTTTATTTTTAGTTGAATGTTAGAAGCTTAAACGTTCGTATACTTGCGAGTATGAATGTATTCCGATTATTCACAGGTTAGTTTAGTTCGTAACACCTGAAAGGTGAAACCGAGTATTAGACTCGTTCAGGATTTTATTTATCGATTTGTTGTTACGTATTATGCGTGGTGCTTCTTCCTTAGAGCTTAATGAAAATCGAGAATTAAAAGCAATTAAATCGAAATGGAAATAATCATACTAATAATAGTGAAGTAATAATTAAGTAATAATAAGAATAATGAAAATAATAAAAAATTAAATAAGTGCAAATTAATTGTGGAAAACTTATTAATTAACTGTCAAATAATAATGTTTATATTCTGAGTCAACAAGCGTTTTATTTCTTTATATTTTTGCTTTATATTTTTCCTCTATATTTTCGCCTTATATTTTTGCTCTATATTTGCACTTTCTATTTTTGCTTTACAATTTTGCTTTATATTTCTGCTGGAAGTCCAATGGATTTCTAGTTTTCGATTACGTGGAAAAGCGCAAGCGGTTAGTATGATTCGACAGTGTCGCGCGTTCCAGATTTTCGCGTCGAATAAGGACTCACGATTTCCATCGTGGGTTCGTCGTCACGTAAGTACGCGAATCACGGTTGCGTGAACGCCAACTTCCGTCAATTTGCTTCACGCTGGTGTCCGCGATATAATAACGATAGCACGCGTGCGATGCACAAGTTGCCGCAATCAAAAACGCATTAGACGTGCGCAGCGTTTCAAAAATTCGGGGAGAAACGTGTCAAAAATAATTGTCGTCGACCGAATGTGATCAGAAATTGTTATAGAACACGATGAGTCGCGAAGAATAAGGATCTATATTATTTCGAATTTTTATGCAAATTTTTGTTCATGGATGAACA
>NC_135772.1:826725-845997 GCF_028453695.1 Augochlora pura
TATACTATGCTATACCAATATTACGTTATACTAATATTATATTATATCATTCTATATTATTCCATTATATTCCGTCATATTATATTTTATATTTAACAATATTGCAAAATGCCTACGCATCACAAAAATCATTAGTTTTCGTCATTTTCTAGAATTTCAGACAGTATCTCATATTGTACACGTCTCTCTTTTTATATTCACCGAGGCTTCCGAATCAAAATTCACCAGTTCCCTTCGCATTACATTAACCAGCTTTCATTTTACCAAACCATTTCCCCTAAATTTCTATTCGCCATAAACAAACTGGTTCGTTCTTTCTCCTCTCGTCTCGCAATAATCGGAGAACATTTTAATTTCGCGTAAAATCCTAGTTGCGACATAGTAGCCACAGCCGACGAACCCATTAAATTAGGGGAACGTTCGAAAGTTTCTCGCGACGTAGAAAAAAAATTCTCATTCTCCATGTGTGTTGCTCTCGACTATAAAACCGAACAAGAAGTATCATTCGTTTCGTTCAAATCTCCGATCAAACTCGTTCTTGCAAAATTGCTCGTTTGTTTATCCCTTTGCTCTCGAGCGGCGACTCAGCGACGACATTAAAATTGTTGTAGCAAGTTCCATTACAATTATGGAATTAAATTCCTTTTCTGATTTTTTTGTTATAACTTCTTAATAAAGCTTTATACGAACAATGTTTGCATAACATATTTTCTTACTTTGTGCCATAGAATACACTGGCAAAGTTTGAACATTAAAATTTCGGACACCCTGTGTATTTGTACTCAAGATTATAATAAACTATATTAAGCGAAACTGCCCACGGCTTCTCAACTTAGTCTATTTAAATAAAACAGTGGTGAATACGTAACAAATTAATATAATCTTGTTATTTGGTGATAGCAAAATAAATGTCTGATAAAGAAACGGTAGTTGCTTATGACTCGACCTAATGATACAGTTTGACGATGGAAGGATAAGGCGCGCATTTCAAACATATTTTATTTAATTATTTATGGAAAGGCAAGATTATAAAGCACCTAATCTATATAAAAAAAATGGAAGTTACCCATCACTCGATCTACAATAGAGTGCAACTTATTCCGCAATTTATTCCGCTCGAACGCAATTTAACCCGTTCGAACACAATTTATACCATTTAAACGCGTTTACGCGAACATCGCCGCGTCCTTGCAGTTCAACATGGATTCGTCGTTGCCACCGTCGGCCATTGTTCTCCGGCGGTTATGTAAAAAGTTATGCGATGCGGGAACCGCGAGTTACACGCTATACATAACCACTTTGGAGCGCGAAAGTGTGTGTGTGCGCGCGCGCGCGCGCTGCCCCGGGCTCGTTTTATTAAGCGAGCCGGAGACTTTCGTGAAAGTGAAAAAAATCGCGACGATTCCGCCATGCGTGAATTATAGCTGTGTGTACGTAGGCATCGGCTCCTTCCTGCATCGGGATCCCGCGTTGTACTTCCGGTTTTCTATCGTCGCTTCGGTAATAAGAGGAAAGTTCCCTCTCGCGCTGCTTCTCTTTTTCTTCGTCTCTCAGTTTTATGCAAGCGCGCCGGCTGTACGGTGCTCGCGATGTTATTACAATCCCGTTAACTTTTACTCGCGCGCGCGCGCGCGCGAGCGTTATTTTTTCGTCTGCGACCGATTCGATTACCTCGGCACGGTATCCGCCGTTATGTCAGACGCTGACGAACCTCCGGAACACTTTCATCGGGAGACCGATCGTGGAAGTTGCTCGTGAAACGGCGATCCACGTGCTCGTTAGCGGCAGGCTCGCGAAAGTCATCCGATGATCTAATTTTTGATAGATTGCTGTAACCTCTTTGATAGATTGCTGTAATCTACTTAGAAGCTTGCTGTAATCTTTTCGATGGCTCACTGTAATCTTTTTAACCCTTTGCACTCAACAGCCATTTTAAGCCTAGAACCAAAATAGCTGTTTTCACCAGCTGCATTCCCATTTTATATGACTTGGTACAATTTATTATGAGATCGAGTCTTGTGACTCGTAAAACTGTAACATTTTTAATAGATAGAAGGATTTTCAATAATGTCAATATTATTTTGGAAATGATATAACAATTTTCATTGGCGCCTCAGGGGCGCCACTCGAGTGCAAAGGGTTAAAAGCTTGCTGTAATCTTTTTGAAAGCTTGCTATAATCTTTTTGAAAGCTTGCTATAACCTTTTTGAAAGCTTGCTATAACCTTTTTGAAAGTTTGCTATAACCTTTTTGAAAGTTTGCTATAACCTTTTTGAAAGCTTGCTATAACCTTTTTGAAAGCTTGCTATAACCTTTTTAAAAGCTTGCTGTAACCTCTTTGATATAATCGCTGTCGAATATTGCAGCTTTCCAGGCAGCATCGTTGAAAATCCGCGACGATTTCGCAACTCGAACGTCTTCGAGACAAGGACTGGCTGTTTTGATCGTTTTTATTCAGTCAGGAAACTTCGGAATAGATTTATACGCCCGTCCGAAGATCCACGCGATGAAAACCGCGAGTTGGTTTCGCATCGCGATCGCTCAGTAGGTGCGAATATTTAATGTTCTTCGTTCGAGCCGCGTTACGTGGAATCCTTTCGACGAACTGCATGCTTTCTACTCTTCCATTTACAGGAAATCTTTTTCTTTCTTGAAATTATCAAGAGACGGGTTGTTTTACAAGTCGAGTTTTTAGCATCGATTCTTCGCGTTCGAAGAATACCGCGCGAGGTTGTAAATATTTGTGTTATGAGCATTCCGATGATAATTGTTCTAACGTGGACTTAAATTGATGGTAATCTTGCGCTGCTAGAAAGTAAAAGTAGTAAGGTGCTTTTATGTTAGTTAAGATTTAGAAATAATGTTATTGATATTGCTCCTTTTGTACTAGGAGCTATTTTAATTCGAAATTTAAAATAGCACTTTTGACCTGTAGTGTTTTCGTTTCAAGTAACTTACTGTATTTTATATGATGTAATTACTGCATTTATTACATTATTATAATGTTAAATAATATTATTAGAATGTTAAAATTATTTTGAAACGTAATACAACAATTTTTCACGGCGCTCGAGTGCAAAGGGTTAATAACTTGAATATTGATGATGGTGATATTATTAGTAACCCCTTATGTTAGCAGCATAAATCGAAACTAACATTTAACGTTTAGTTACTGTTAGCTCCCGTATTATTGTATTAATATTTTAAATACTACATACCTTTGGCAATAAATCGAATACGTGAAATAGATAAAATTGGTAAAACATAGATAAAATATATAAAACAATAGAAAGTGAAATTTAAAATTGAGTTACTGTAAGCTCCAATATTATTATATAATTTTTTGAATATCAGATATCTTTCGCACTAAATAAAATAGATGAAATAGATAAAATGAACAAAATAGACAAAATAAACAAAATAGACAGGATAAATAAAATAGACAAAATAAATTAAAGTAGACAAAATAAATTAAAGTAGACAAAATAAATACCATTTAACTCGGATATTACAAAAGCATAAAAATGTTAGTAAATTCAACTAGCCTATTAACAACAGAAATATTTACATCCGAATAACCAGTTGGTGAAATATTAAAATCCACTTTACGAGAAACCCGTCCGCTATAATTCCTGAGGATCTTGCGTTTCCATGACGGAGAAGAATAACAGTTTCTTCGGCGGAATCGCAGTGAAAGCAAGCACGCTATACGGTTTGCTACCAGTTGAACGCTCGCTGCATTAGCATTTAAATAATATTTAGGTATTCGACACGCCCGTTCCGAAGCTCGAACAAAATCGGCCCGCGGCGATTAGAACAATCCGTTCCGGTAGTTAAGCGTCGCTAACACACGACTATGTGTCGTTTATCGTGTGCCGGAAATGCGCGACAGAACGCCGCAACAGGCGTTCGAAGGATCCGTTTGGAAATTCACTCTCACTTCTCCAGGATCGATGCGATCTGTACCTGCAAATACACATACATGTACGCAAACGCGCATGCAGAAGCGAAACGTGTCGTTTTTCACATGTATGCGCTGCGATCACTCGCGCGCACTTGAAGGAGAATGAATCTTTCATGGGACAGCTGCGTCATTCGTTCCATGAATGACAAACTTTTAAGTACCCCGAGGAAAGTGCACGAGCCTCGTAAAAGTTTCCCCGTGGTTACGATGCCAGAGGAAAGTCTGCAACAATTGTATAAAGTGCGAATTAACCCCTTGCACTATAACAACGGGTCAGACTCGTGACGAACATCTTACACGCAATTTAATGAATACGACTGTCGATCGTTTCTATTAAATCGAAACAAAATTTGAATTCCCGTCATCGAAATCTGAAAATGAAAGTAAACGAGGACAATCGTGACACAAGAATCATCTCATGATATCAAGGAAATAATTAACCCTTTGACTACTGTTGGCGCCTATTGGCGTCCGACACATGTTGGCTTCCCGGTACTGTAGGCGCCAATAGGCGTCAAGATCAAATTTCCACCCCGTTTATTATTAAATTTTATTAATTATATATTGTGCAATATTTATGTTATATATTGTAAAAAATCTTAATATTATTCTTCACTTCAAGTAATATTGGTTTAATGTAACAGAATTCAATATTTTAAATATTTTAATATACTTCCTCAGGAATGCATGTCTAACGAAAAACTACGGCCGTGCCAAAGTCTGCCGTAGCCAAAGTCTGCCGTAGCCAAAGGGTTAAGGACGAAACAGTCGTAATCAACGTAGCTTTGAAAGACGTAATAATGCAAGAGGTTAAATGGATATTTGACAAGTTCGTGACACTGTAACGTCGTTATTAACCCTCTTAGCGCCGATCAAAAAAGTCGTGTGCAAAATCAGCGAAATGTACAAAATTCGTTTAATGTGTTAAGGTGTCCCATAAGTTCCTTCCTTTTTCTTATGCGAAATCAACAGACGATATTTGTTGTTTAAGGTTGATTTATCGTGTCATATATGAACCGTTCTGCTCTATTACCTTCGTCCATCTCTTAGGAAGCCTCATCATGTCCTCTTTATAAAACAGTTCAGACTTACTTGCAAAATATTCATTGAGCCACGTTTTCATTTCGCTTTCGGATTTCTCACATTTGATCACGGAGAGAATTGTTTAACGAGAGAAACAAGTAATGATCGGATGGGGCAAGGTCTGGGGAGTAGGGAGGATCAGGTAGAACGTTCGAATCAAACTGGAAGAGTTTCTGTCTCTAGGCCAACGCAACATGGCGGTGTCGCGTTGTCGCGACGAAAAACGACGCCATGTCGGCGTCGCCAATTCTGCCCATTTTTCGGCTATGGCGGCTTTCGATTTATCAAGTCGATTGATAAAGTTGAATAGAATACGACAGAGTAGAATAGAGTAGAATAGAGTAGAATAGAGTAGAATATAGTAGAATAGAGTAGAATAGAGTAGAGTAGGATAGAATAGAGTGCGATAGAGTAGCGTATAGTAGAATGGAGTAGGATATTAGAGTAGAAATATTGTAGAATAGAGAAGAATAGAGTGAAACAAAACCTAACATAGTAGAATAGAGCAGAATAGGGCGGACTAGATTAGAATAAGGTTTAACAGAGTGGATAGAGTCTAATAGAGTAGAAGTGAGCATAATAAAGTAAAATGTAGTGGTATACGGTTGAATAGAGTGGAAAAGAGCAAAATTGTTTAACGTAGAGTTAAATTGCATAGTGGTGCGATGAACGTGGCGAATGTATTGTTATCGCGCACACTTCGCTTCCCAAAGAAAGAACTAACTTTATCGGGATAGTTGAGGCGTAAAACAAACTGAATGCGTGTTTGTCTTCACTGTTTATTGTATGTGACAGAACTTGTAATGTTTGTTGTATGTCTGTCAGTGTTTGGTGAATGTATGTCCGAGGTTTTGAATGCCCATCGGAGGTTGTTGAGTGTCTCTGTTTGATGGTTGATGAATGAATGAACATCTCCGAGATTCTTGAGTGTCTGTCTCGAAGAGTGGAATAGAATGAAATTGATTGGAATTGCATGGAATAGAGTAGAATATAATGTAAAATGGGCTATAACATAGTGGAATAATATAGGACAGAACAGCTTGGAGTATAACAGAGTAGAATAGAGCAGAATTGAGTGGAATAGAGCAGAATAGAGTGGAATAGTGCAGAATAGAGTAGAATAGAGCAGAATTGCGCAGAATAGAGTGGAATAGAGCAGAAGAAAGTATAATAGAGTGGAATATGTTGGAATTGTGAGAAATGATGCGTTTCATACGGTCGATCATCGTAAGTTGGCGTGGAACTCAAACTTCATATCGATTCACATATCCCATCTTGATTAAATGATTATGTACCGTTGACTTGGGAATATTAGTGTCATCCACTATCTCGCGCACACTGTATCGCGGATTTTGATAAAGCATGCTGTCGAGATCATGCATAGTGTGACGCGGAAATAACTTATGGGACACCTTAATACTTATAATATACTTATATAAGATCTACAGATAAGAACTACATGGACATTTCATATACATCGTTCATTTACCTTTTAATATTAACAAGTCGTATATTACGCAACAGCGTCTTTAAATACTGCGAATGCTTGCATCCGGTTGCAATTCGATTTGGTCATTGAAATCCGTAGTCTAGTTTGCGAACTCTCTTTTTTAATTCGTTGTTCAAAATCATATTAACCATTGGTAGGATTATTAGTAACAGTAACTAAGCATAATAGTTTGTTACGTAAAGATTGTTTGAAGGTTCTTGTTAACTGGATGATCACTTATTGTAGATAGAAAATAAGAACGCAATGAAATCTTGTTAATTTATACGGTTTATTGAATTTTTTCAGGCTGTATATGCTACCAGTGTATAAAGAGTCATAGTTTGGTAATAAAATCGGAAATAAAATATATATCTCGATTTCAACCAATAGCAAGTTGGTTTCAAGTTGCGTTATTGAGATAAAAATGCTGTTGAGGAAATGCGAGTTATTGGTCATTCTAGTATAATAGTTCAAAAAAGATAAACAATAATTCGCGTGTTAAAGAAATAGATAATATATAATTCGCCTCGTGTTAAAGAATTAGGCGAGAGCGAGTTTTATTAAATACTGTTATTGTGGTCAAGAAATTGTGGTAGCAGTTAAATAGCCAAATTATTATGTAGAAGTAAAAAATGTGCAATGTGAAATTACATAACTTTTCTATCATCAAATATTAGTAACGAAGCGGAATTTTCAGTTAATACAATAGGGCTGCTATTATCCAAAGAATTAGTTTTGTAATGTCCTGATACTAAACGTATTATTATAACATCAGTCGTATCCTCCATCACTAGATGATAAGGTATCTAGTATACAATGATTAGATAATAGAACGTTTGTATAGCAAAGTATTATAAATATGAATGTTCGGATAAGAGAGTTTCTACTATGCATCAAATTCTTGTTAAAATTAAGACGCAACGTTTATTACTACGGTTATTGCACTTTTTCAAACTTGTTCCATTGACGGAATATTCGTTGTCTTCTTTTAACACTTTACTAACCGATAGCCTATAAATCGTCTTTTTACCATGGCAACCAATAATTTATTATCTATGTATCCTATCATTGTAAGCTCCTATAATATTATATAATTCTTTAAATATTACTTACATTTTGTGATGAATAAAATGAGAAAATAAGATAAATATTCTTTAACGCTAATGTTAATGAAATACAAAAATGTTTACAGCCGAACGATCGGTCGGTAAAGTGTTAACTCATTCCGTGCCACGTGTACCGCCGATGGTACATAATTGCATGTTTATTTAACGGGCTAAAAAATGGTTTATAACAAATTTAAAATTAAAGAATTAATTTCCACCAAAAGAATGGATCGTAATGAATTTGTTTTATTATTATATACGATTATTAATCATTACCGATAATATAGCAAGTTTTAGTGAAATAACAAATGACTAGAGTGAAGAGTCGAGTAAAACTAGTTTGGCATAAAACGTGTTAAAACGTGCCGACAATACTTACGCACAAAATTAATATTTGTGTCGCCCGCGAGCCCATAATATTACTAATTGCCGAAAAATATGAGAACGTCGTTTTAGGGTGAATTATTATATGTTTAGAGAGTTCGACGTCTTCTTTCCACGAGTGCATAAAATCCGCGATCTAGTCGTGGGAGAGCACGTAACTGTTCAAAGAACCGAAACCGATATCATAACAGTTTCCAACCCCTGATTCGAGAGAGGCAGAACAATGGGGTTCAGGGAAAACGGTGGAAGGCCAATGAAAGGCTAGGTATATCCAGGAGTTTCCGTGACGGGGAGATCTGAATCGCGTAAATTCAGAGGCTGAAACCCATTATCGAGTTTCCCCCGCGGCCAACCAACTCCCCGGCTCGCCCCCGGATTCATCCCCGTTCGCAGGCTCGCTGACGGAACACCGTCAACCAGGGGAGGGGGCGAGGAGCCTTTCATCCAATGCTGCGGGTGTCGGGGCGCGACTGTGAAGCGAAGGCAATTATCGTAGCGAAACTTGAACGTGGCGGCTCCGAGGTTGGCCAACGCCGAGACTCACAACGGTGTGGGAGTGAGTGTTTGGCGTCTGATACGACGGGTCAGGTCCCGGGGGATTCTCAGGGACTCAAACGGGACTATCCCCGGCGCTCTCGTCGCAGTTAATTACGGAGTCCTCCACCTTCTCCTCCTCCTCCTCCTCCTCCTAGTTCTCCTTCTACTCCATTTCCCTTAGCCCGGCGACTCCTTCCTTGAGCCCGTATCACTCTATCGGGGGACTTCCTCCTCATTGTTGGACGTTGACCTCTCCTTCGAGCCCTTCTTCATGCCTTCCGGTCCACCTAATCGCCTCCCCATCGAGTTTTGCATCCGTCGGATTTATTCGAGCGAAATCGTCGATTTTTTTTCTTCGGAACCTTCTTTATCTTATATCAACGATTTGAAAGCCTTTGCACTGTAACTTTTATAATTCGACCTTCTCACTTTTATGAGGTTATGGTGTCGATATAGATGATTTTATTTATGCCATATCTTATTGCTTAGGTGCTAAATGATAAACAGTAGAACATAGATCACTGAATTCTTCGTTATTTAAACGTGTTGCATTCGTAAGGCAATGTACGTACAATTCAATTTGTTGTATTAATCGGTAAACATTTAAACTAGCACGTTAGTTGAGGAATTATGCTTTTGAATAAAATATTTCGTTTTTTAGAAAAATTTCGTTCCATAAGGGCTTTAAGCACATGACTCAGTATTTTGTCATTGAAAAGCATGACTTTTACGAACAAAACTTCTATCGCATTGTTTAAGAAGTTTCGTTTTCTTTTATTGTTTTATAAAGCTTTGAATGAAAGTTGCACAGTCTTCTTGACACTATTGTGAAATAAACCAAGAGAATTTTATAAGATTTCGCTTATATCTCATTCTTGTTCTATAAAATCAACAAAAATAAATCATACATCTTAACTACAATTATCAAAGCTGTATAAAATTCAGTCGCGAGAAGGTTCAAACTTGTTTATATCCCCAATAAGAACAATTAAAATAGTAATTATTGTACAATTTACAAGGCTCAATTTTATATGCAGAAAATTCAATAAGTCGCATAAAATATAAGTAATGTATAAGTCAGAATATATACCTGTCTTGATCTAGAATTATAATGATTCGTGAGCTCAAAGGGTTAATACCTTCACTTACAATTCGATTTAAAGGAATTGAGAAGCTGCAAGTAAAATCATACTTGATAAAACTGACGTTATTTGTAGCCTTTCAATTTCTTAAAATCGTATTGCCAGTGAAGCTATTAAATAGAAATAAATAAAATTAACAGAATACAGTAGAATAAGATATAATAAAATAGAATAGAATAAAGTATAATATAATGAAATCAAATATTTTGTACAAGGGAATAAAATATTATGAACTAAGTATCGTGAATTTTTGGAAAATGATGATGTGGTAAATGATAAAGTGAAAAAATCGAAAGACTACAGGTAAAATCATACTTAACGACCTAAAAATGATTTCACTTTCGCTCTTTAAATTCCTTGAAATCGAATCACAAGTAAACCTATATTAAACAATGTGAATCATTTTTGGAAATGTTGAAGCGTTGAAATACTTTTCGGCGGCGCCGTAAGTGGCTTCGACAATCAACGGACAGCAGAGAGTATATCCCCCTGCGGGAATTCGAGCGAGCGAATCGTAGCGGGATTGAACGCTTGAAATGGAATAATATCCAATAATCTGGCGGCTGAGAGAACGGGATAAAAAGGGACGTTTTATCAGAGCATCGCAGTAACCGAGCGGTGCCCGACCATTTCCGCTGGCAAAATCGTTCGCCGGTCCGCCCGTCCGTCCGTCCGTCTCCCCCCCTTGGCGAAATTAATTATTGATTTCGGATACGGGCGTTCACAGTCCGAAAGCTTTTAATCGAAAACGAACCATCCGTCGCGTTCGTTTCCGTTAGCACGCGAATCCAACAGCGACAAGGTCCGGGGAGCTTATGTATGCGGCTGCCTTTCAGAAAAATACCGCTTCCGTAGATAAAATGGCACCGCTTGGAGAACACATCCATTGTTAATAATCCATGGATATTGATGTGGTCGTAAAATTATTGCGCTCTGCTTTCTTCTAACCAGAATCAGGTGATTTTTTGTTAATATTCGGGAACGGCACGTGATCATCGTCTCTTTTTAGTTATTCCATGGGGTATTCCAATGGTATTCTATTCGAGTAAAATGGCCGGAGTTTTTAAATAAAATACTCTAGTTATTGGAAAATGTTTCAAATTTATCATTTTTTAAGAAGCTGTCACGATTCAAAGACATTTCTTCTTTTAATTCGTTCGAATTACAATGATGTTCCTTTGAATTCGTTGCTAAAATAAACTAGTGTTTTATAAATATCTATAATACTGCTGTATCCGTTTTACTAACGTGTTTCATCGCAATTAATTTAAAAAACACCGTTTAAACCTTGATCGCGCGAGTGTGCTGCAATCTTTCTGCGATGATGAATTAAGAAATTATGAATGTACCTGGAAACATATGTTCGCTCACGAAAATACTTGAACAAATCGGAACGAAGTAAAAATGTATGATTCATTATATTATAGTATCATTTACTATATCATAGTATGCTATAGCATCATTTACTACACTATAATATGCTGTAGTATCATTTACGACACTATAACATGCTATAGCATCATTTACTACACTTTAGTATACTATAGTAAATGATTTAGTATCATGTACGTATGATCAGCATGAATCGATGATTTTCAAGTGTAATTTATTCCAAATAGATCAAAATGTCCTAAACAATTAAATATGTTGAAATAAAATTGCAGAATTTCCTAAAAGAATTGTTTTATTCTTTGGAAGTAGGCAAATATCTTCGTGAACGATTGCACATAGTAACTTTACGAAAACAGCGTACTATGAACAAGTGAACAAATAAAATAAAAATAATAAATATGAACTGTATGGATTAAAGAGAAATAAAATCGAACAGTGGGAAGGACAAAATATATAAATATAAATGAACAAAGTACACGAATAAATGATTGGATGGGTTGAAAACGATCTTTTATTACTAAGGATAGAAAAAACAGTTATGGGATAGGAAGTAAAAACCTTGAGAAAATTAAGCTTTTCTGAATCCTTCACCCGTTAATGGATATGGATGGGACTGGACCGGAGGTATTGGATCCTGATCTTAATGAATCTTCTCTTGACGGTGGCAGGTAATCGATTAACTAAATTAAAAGTTGAAGAAACATGAATCGTGTACATATTAAAGTAATTGAAATGAAGTTTAAGTGCTACTTTATAAATGATATGACCATGATCGAATTCAACACTACGGTACCAAGAAGATAGTTTATTTTGATGTGTTAGATTCTACGCACAAATACAAAAATTGGGAATTCGTGTAAAGGATTGATTTATACCCATTACTTTACTATCATTGATTTTGTTTCAGCAAAGAAAAAAAAAAGAAAAATATAAAACCATTCATTGCATAGAAATTACATATTCTTTATGTGAAAAACGTATGTATAATTTGCGATTATACAGCATTTATATTTCTGCTGCAATTATTTTCATGTACCAATGTCAATTAATTCAACATGTGTTTCAAACACTACAGGGTTTAAGCAATGTCTTTAATCACCTCCTGTAATTCGGGTTTTGTGAACATGTGAAATAGTTTCTCGGGTGTCATTGTCATTACTTCTATGTTAGTGTCGTTTAGTTTCTCTTCCATGACCTGCTTCAATATTTTTAAGGCAGCTTTGATTGCTTCTTTAAGTGTCATAGACTGAAATCAAAAATAAAACAATCGAATAACATTTTTATCATTTCTTCAATAATCAGTTATTTACAGCACGAAATATTAATGGATAATTCTAGTATACTTCTTGTACCTACCTTGTGATATACTTCTTGTAGATTTTGTTGAGCTCCTTCACTTCCTGAACCGATAGCTTTTGCATCAAACTCGATGAAAGTGCCTGAGGGATCTATATGGTACAACTGAGGTCCTTTCTCATCAATCCCAGCGAATAACATTGCTACACCAAACGGTCTGGACATAGCACCACCATCGTCATCCCTATCTCCAAACCGTATAGCTAAATTCGAAACAGCCTGTGCGGTGGATTCTACAGACATCTTCTCATTGTAAACAAACCAATGGTTTTGACATTCTGCTCTAGCACGATCAATCATTGTCCTAGAGTCAGCTATTAAACCAGATGCAGCACACCCGATATGCTTATCAATTTCTACAATTTTCTCTACCGTTGTAGGCTCCATTAACGAAGAAGTTATACGCTTTTCAACAGCTAACACTACTCCCTCGGATGTTGCGATCCCAATGGCAGTGGAACCAAGTTTTATCGCTTCTATAGCATATTCAACTTGAAATAATCTCCCTTCTGGTGAAAAAGTGTTAACACCGTGATCGTACTCCGAGCGTGTTAGAAACATCTGAAAGTAAAAGTACATTCGTCGTTAAAAAATATTCCACGTTAAAATAGACGATACTATGCGATTATTCGCCTGTGTTTTATGAAACCAACAATAATTGGTTCGCAATGTTTATCGTATTGATTATATTTAGACAAGAATTTTTAGGTTATGAAGTATCGTTTTACGTATAAACATAGTTATTATCGATTTAATAGTAATACGTACTAGTAATACATTTTTAATATAATTGATATAATATTTTTAAAATTATCTCCATTTAAAACTGATTGACATATTCAGTATGTACCTAAATAAGTATTAGGTTAGATTGGAATGACATAGCAAAACGATCAGATTTACCTTAATGACAAGTAAACATGAAGAATTAAATGTATTTTTTTATTTAATTCACTTTTTAAACGATGAGGATATTTACCTTCAATTTCTTCCTTCACTCCTTTTTCAATTCCTCTGTAATTACTTTAAGCCGACTTGACAAACGCTAGTCACGGAAGGACTTGAATTTAATGGCGGGGATAAATCCAGGGACATGAACATCGTTCATGGTTCCCTGTACGAGACGAAATCTGCTAACTTCAAGTGTACAATAATTTCACATAGTTTGTTGAACCTTAAACAATTTTTTCGACACATTTTATCATCCTTCGCACAATTCGTTTAATTTATCGATAAAAGCTATACAAATTGTAATCAATTTCCAACATTTATAGAATTTTTCGCAGAAAATACGTGCAATACGAGCTTAATATATACGAACCGAATTTACAGCGAAGTAGGCAGTTCTCGTTTATTTTGTCTATGGGTTGTTGTATTTGTAATTGTATTTGAACAGACTCGTCGAATCGTAATAAGTAAAAGAGTTTATAAAACATTGTAAATGAATTTGTTAGTGATTTATTACAATGAATACTAGTAATAATGGTCTTTTACCCGAATTAGAATCTGCTTTTGCTGAGCAACAATGGGACAAACTGTTAAGCCTCCTTAACCCTAAATTATTTGTAACCCTTCAATCGCAGGATGATTTAAGGTATTATACGAATTTGGAATGTTAATTAAATTTAACACGTCGTTAAACTTTCAGGCAGGTGATAGCTTTCCCAATTGTAGCAAAAACAGCAGAAATCCTTACAAGGAAAGATCTTTATATCCCCGACAATGTAAAGATCGCATGTTTGAAATGCTTGGGAAATACTTGTTTCAATACCTATAAACATAGGGAATATAAATCAACTGATATTCAACCTGGAACGTGCTGTTACGAATTATATTCCAGTTTAGTTAGTTTAAAACATGTAGAAACTGTAAATTCTTATCCATTCCATTCACATTTTCCTTACGAAGGTGTTATAGAATGGACTGCAGACTTCATCAAGTCATGTAAAATTAACGATGACACGACAGATGAACAGGTAGAAATACTTAGATTATGTATTCAGTTTTTGTGCAATCTATTCTCATTTGCATACAAAGATAAGAACACCTTGGAAAAGCATAACATTCCCAAATTTTTATGCGATTCTACCTTGAAAGATGTAATAAGAAATTTAACTCGGTCCAAACACATTTCACTTGTTAAAGCTTCGTGTATATTTATTCACAATGCTTTGAAAGGATTTCAAGATCAGATTTTTACGAAACGAGAGAAGATTCTACTGTGTTCACAACTGTTGGAACCAGTTAATGAAGATTTCGAAAGTGCAAGAGAAGCTCTGATGTATCTAATTAGTCAAGCAGATGTACTGAAGGATGCATACAATGATTTCAGCATTGAAGATAGATTATTTTTACTACGAAAGATATATTTCGAAATGTTGCACTACAAGAGCTGTTGCATGGATGAGCTTGACTTTACAGAAGACATGTTTTTATTTCTATCGGAAAGGTTTTGTAAAATAACTGACTTAATCTTGAAAACTGCTGATCCATGCTTGGATGATATGGAACCAAGAGAAAGCTGCGAGCTTCTCAATGTTCTCGGAATTGCAACATCTATTTCGTACATAAAAGATAATCGATCTTTGTTCATTAATTGTATATGTAATTATGCTTGCATTTAAATGTTCATTCCTGCAATCTAACAAGTCACCTAATAGTATGTGCTTCACAGATCTTTTGAAAACTATACAGGAGATTGGAAAAATATCAAATAACTACTTCACTCCAATGATGAAGCTGAGCGATGTAGCCCAAATGATGCAAGATTCTAACATCGATGAATTGGAAGAAGATACAACCACAGTGAAACTTGAAAAAAACGAGAACAAAGAAGCAAAACAGATGAGAAATTTAAAGAGTCACCCTGCCTTCGCTTTTAAATCCGCATTGATAAGAGTTATTGGAAATCTGGTGCACAAAAACAAAGAATTCCAAGATCTGGTAAGTACAGATCTGTTCCACTCGATTTTAAATTAAATTTTCATAGCTTGCTATTTTAATACTATATTTAATTTAAATACTGTGTCACTAAACAGACTGCAAATTCAAGATGCTTAAAGTCAGGAACTTTTCAGAAATTCTTTCTTTAGAAGACTGAAGCATTATGATCGTTAAAACTTTCAGGATATTTTATTTAACATTTTACCAACCGCTAATGGTTTAAAAACACACGGGTGAGCGACCGGCCACTCAGCCACAGATACACCCTGGCGCCGGCTCTGTTTCAGTTTAAACTGTCGCGTAGAAATGTCTATGCTTCTGCATGCTCAGATAAAATTGCCCGCTTTTTATTATTATAGGATGAGGACTGTTATCATTGTTGCAAAAATGCCAGCTTTGTATTATTCGCACAAATCTGTTTCTACTCATGACCAGAATGACGTTTCTACACTTCGATCAATGGACCTATAGTCGTAGAGAGCGGCTTTTTTTACCCGACCCATTAGAACTATCAAGCCTAAAAATGTCTTCTGAATTTTATGTTTTTCCATTACCTGGTAATGATACCTGTTGGATTCTCTCGCTTTGTTTATAATTCACACTGTACATCTCATTTTCACTATATATCTTGAGAGCTTGGCATAATTTTTATGCAGGAGCTGCCTTCAAAAGGTTTCAAAATTACTGCTTCGTCCTTCGTCGACCATATGTCATTGTGATCTTCAACATTATTTGCATCGTCATTAATGTTACTTATCTCGTCGTCTTCTGATTCACTTCTGTGGCAATACAGAAGCTTTTTTCCGATTTATTATTTCGCTGTTATCACTTTCATTGCGACTATCGCTTCCTGAATAAGTAAATTTTTTAAAACTGTATGAAAATGTGGGTGCTTACAAAGCAATGAAATGAACGCAATTGAGTTTTTGGACTTGCCAAGAATTTTGTTTTATATCTTGTAATCAAATCTTGAAACCTTAATGAAATACTATATCGTATGAAAGCTGTGGTAATCTTCTACATTTTAGTGCATTTCATTGTTATATTAATGTTCTACAAATAATGTTATCGCCGTTCAAAGTAGAGCACCTAGTGGTGTATGAAGACTTTTTTCGGATACTGTATGCATTCGTTAAAAAAAAGTCGAGCGAATGTTGTTCCGAATTATGTGCTGGTCGTCGCGCATTTAACGCGGCGTCAAGAAGTTTTACACGCGACGTAATAATCATGTAATATTTAATGCTCGCCCGTGGTTGCCGGAGGCATGTAAGTTATGACGACGTTTGAACGGTTTTCAGCTCCGTGAAAAGGACGTGATACCTCTGCTCCTGGATTGTTGCAATATAGACGTGAAAAATCCCAGTGAGTATCGCCGATTCCGCTCCACGTGTTTATAATACACATCGCGCGGTCACCGCCCGCGCCTGTCGAGCGATATTTCAACTAATTAACGCCGGCTGTTCCGGCGGAACGATTAAATTTCCTTTAACGCGCAGTGATAATGGAATGGTCGATCATGGCGCTGCGGAATTTGTGCGAAGGTAATCCGGAGAACCAAAAGATCATCCGGAATTGCTCCAGGATCGGGGTCGTCGAGAACAGCGTGCTGCAGGAGATGGGACTGACGCTGCACGAGGACGAGACTGGTCGGCAAGTTGGCGTCGTGCCTTTGGCTCGTCACGAGTAAACGAAGCGTTTCCCATCAGGTTATTCGAATATTATATAATACGTCGATTGTTGTAATGTAATTTTGTCTAATATTTTTATTTCGTGTTTCAGCTGTTCGCTTTTCGTCAACTGTTTATACGTGGGCCGTTTATTTTGAAAACGGTGTAAAGTCCATTTTTTAAAAGAAATGAGATGTGTACTTTGAAACTAAAAGTACTTTGACTGAAATTAAATGATATTTACAACTGACCAATTATGGAAGTGGTGTAGATTTATTTACAGCCACTAAACAATTGTCATAATTAATATAAATTATTTAGATTTCATGCAATGTTTATTATAATAGTAATGTAAGCCTCAATAATATAATTTAGTCAATCATTTTCTAACTAGATTAAATTCATTAAAATTAATGACTGGTTTAAATTCCTCTTTCAAACCTATGTAAAATAAAATCAATAACAATGTTAACGACAAAATTTTCTTGAAACAAAGAACCCATGATATTTGATTGCGATACGTTTGGTGTTAAATTTTCCTGATATTTGTACCATTCTCCATAAATCCATAACAATAATCGTAACAAATATCAGGATGTCCTGTAAGTTCTTTTCGCGTTACACTATGTACGATCTCGTAGTGTGCGATATATGTATACGCGATATATGTAGTGTGCGCGAGATAGCGGATGCCACTAATATTCCCAGGACAACGGTACGGAATCATTTAATCATGATGGGATATGTGAATTGGTATGAAGTTTGAGTTCCACGCCAAATTACGTCGTATGTCATTTGTTCGTATGTCATTACTCTTTGAAACAAAATAGTTGTTTGTATAATTCAACGTGAAAAAAAGTTATTTTTCATGCAGTAAACATGACGAGTTACGAGCCAAATAAAGAGCATTTGCGGCATGTGTTGCTTTTTTTGTTCAACCAAAAGAAAAACGCGAGTGAGAGTCGACGAATTCTCGTAGAAACTTATAGTGACAATATCCTAACACAAGACGTTTGCGTGCGATGGTTTAGAAGATTTAAAAGTGGTGATAAAGAACATCCTGGTCAACCGAAAAAATCTGATGATGCCGAATTACAAGCATTGCTGGACGAGGACTGTGCCCAAACTCAACAACAAATGGCAGAGAGGTTAAACGTTGGTCGCCGAACGATTTGTGATCGTCTGCATGTCATGGGAAAAATTCAAAAGGCGGGAAAATGGGTATCTCATCAGCTGAATGACAGACAGATGGAAAGGCGTAAAGCAGTGTGTGAAATGTTGCTGTCTCGGCAGGAACAAAAAAATTTTTTGCATCAGATTGTAACTGGAGACGTAAAATGGATCTATCTGGAAAACCCAAAATGTAAAAGATCGTAGATAGACCCGGGACAACCGGCAACGTCTATCCCAAAACTGAATCGCTTTGGAATAAAAATGATGTTATGCATTTGGTGGGATCAAAAAGGGGTTGTATGCCATGAGCTTTTGAAATCGGGTGAAACAGTCAACACCGTTCGCTACCAAAAACAAATGGTCAATCTGAAGCGGGCATTGGACGAAAAGAGACCGGAATGGGCCACAAGACTCGCGAGGGTGATTTTGCAGCACGACAATGCCCCCTCACACACAGCAAAAGCTGTAAAAGACATCGTTTCTTCGTTTGGCTGGGAACTTTTGCCCCACCCGCCATACTCACTGGACCTGGCGCCATCTGATTACTATCTGTTTTCATCAATGTCCCATGCACTATCTACGAAACACTTCAAAAATTACGAAGATGTCGAAAAATGGCTTGAAAACTGGACCGCTTCAAAAGACGAACAATTTTTTTGGAAGGGCATCCACAAATTGCGAGAGAGGTGGGAGAAATGTTTAGTTAGCGATGGCGCATACTTTGAATAAACGGTTTTTCCACTTGGTTACCTAAATAATGTGTTTTTTCTGCTCAAAAATTAAGAATTATTAACCGCCACACCTGGTATAGTCTCTTCTATCTATTCCACTGAACATAACCACTCTATTCTACTCTGTTACATTCTAAGCTATTCTGTCCTATACATATTATTCCACTATGTTATAGTCTATTTAACATTCTGCCGTAAGCACAGGTACATCCCAGTTACCCACGCTTCCCCTGACGGCACCAAGAGAGGAAAATGGCGGCTGGAACAAGGTCCCAACAAAGAGGAAGAGCGGCCCAAGCGCAACC
>NC_135772.1:846097-875185 GCF_028453695.1 Augochlora pura
GAAATGGAGGGCAAGAAAAAAGTAGAAAAACGAAAACGGCAGACTCTAAGAGTAAATATACTTCTTCAAGAAGAACGAAGACAAGAGGCTCGCCTAAATCCAAAAGTTATTATCAATAAGGCCGCTAAAGGAAAATTCAAGTTCTTACAGAAATATTACCATCGTGGAGCCTTCTACTTAGACAAAGAGGATAACATATTCAAACGCGATTTCTCTGGTGCAACATTGGAAGATCACTTTGACAAACCAATTTTGCCAAAAGTTATGCAAGTGAAGAACTTTGGTCGTAGCGGTAGAACCAAATATATTCACTTGGTTGATCAAGACCGGAAACAGTGATCGGAAACAGCACAAAATCTGAAATTTCATAATAACCAAGCAGCAGGAGTGAAGCAAATATTTGATCGACCATCATTAACCCCTTAACCTACAATGACGGGCAGAGCCCGCGTACGATGGTCGGGCCAAACTTAAATATTACGGGCATAGCCCGCGTACCGTGATCGGACCAGAAGTGAATATTACGTGGAATATTTGATATGCAATAATTGTTTATTACAAAATGTTTATTTATACAAAAATCCAAAATTAGTAATCTGTAACGGTATGATATAGTTCAAAGCATTCTGGTACATGTAACGGAACTTTACACTTTTTACACACCCATGTTGTTTCCTTACGTTTTTTATTTAAAAAATTCTTCACGATCCGAAGAGATAACAGAAATACATCACGAGCCTTGTCCTACCACGGGCGATGCCCGTCATGTTTACGATTGGCCCGATCAGCGTGTTACACAAGTCGTGCGAATTACCCGAACGCTGCGCGAGCTTGTATACGATTTCGGCCCAACATCTTCGAATCTAAATCGTAGGTTAAGGGGTTAAAAAAGCGAAAATGTGAAAACTAATGATAATGATGATAAAAGTTTATATATTTCATATAAAATATTAAAATCTATAATTTCTCCAGAATTGCAATTAGGTTTTTGTACGTAATAAATATTTTAAAGCTAGTTTCGCTGCAGCATGTTTCGCTTCTTTCTTGTTTATACCAAACCCATGGAAAAGTTTATATTGACCAGCAATAATTACTTTTAATGGCACCATGACAGAGCTTGTACCATCAATAGAAACTGCAGGTCTGAAAAAAGAAATACCCATATATGTATTTATAACGACGATGCATCTTGATAATATGTTGCAGATGAATTTTTAATCTCAATAAAATTGAAATATTTTGTATAATAAAGTACTAAAGTATATGCAACACGTACAAAAATTGTGGTCTCGCACCCTCAGTTTCATATAATACGCGGACCGGTTGTTTGGGAATATTTTGACTAAATTCATCTAAAACGAGAAAGGTAATATTTAAAACATGTGTTTCCATTATAGACTTTTTTTTAAAAAAAGCTTACCAATTTCCTTATACATGAGAGAATAAAGTATTTCCCAAACTTTTTTTAGGTTTTTCCCACAATCAAGATATATTGCTCCTATCGCAGACTCAAATAAATCTCCTAAAACTTTCGGCACATCTACAGATTCGACCATTTTGCATTCATCTTCTTCCAGTAAAATCCATAAAAGCTGTAGAAATAAATTAACGAAAATATTCTTAATTTATTGTGATTTCAACAACTTTACGTTGAAGAGTTTTTATGTTTAGTAAAGTAAAATACAGTACCTCATCGTTTACAAGGTGATTTCTTTCTTCTTGAAATTTAACAAAACGATCTATGGAAATGTTTAATTGCGGCGCATAAGCTAATAATGCGGTGTGCAAACCATATCGTACTGACAAACACGCAAATGTAATATTGTTGACAAGAGCAGATCTTAAATCTGTTAAAGCACCAGGATTTAAATTTCCGCAATATTCGTAAATGTAAGAGGTAATCAAAAAATCTAAAACACGATAAAGTTTTTCGTTAAACAAACAATTACTTTTACATTATAAACTTGGATAAATTACTGAAATTTTAATAACGATACCGTACCGATAACAGCATCACCAAGAAATTCGAGTCTTTGATAACATTCGATCGTAGTGTTGGTAGTATAAGAGGGATGTACAAAAGCCTAGAATATTTATGTTCGTAAATAATTATTACCAATTAATAAATTCTCATTGTTCACCTTTGTATG
Source organism: Augochlora pura (assembly GCF_028453695.1). Lineage (NCBI taxonomy): Eukaryota > Metazoa > Arthropoda > Insecta > Hymenoptera > Halictidae > Augochlora > Augochlora pura. The sequence continues at coordinate 848,248 of NC_135772.1, forward strand.
TTGGAAATTATGTTACAATTTAAACGTACTTGTAATAGGAAAGCTCGATTTTTAAATTTGTAACCAAGTCTTTTCTCTATATCAGAGGCCCAGGGCATTAAATAATCTATATTTTCGTGAGGGATGGCATGGCTGTCGTAGACAGTCAACAAAAGCGCATCGATATTAATTACATTCTCTGGTAAGATTCCAAACCACATTAGTATCTTAATAGCAGCTTTAATACCCATGTTCTGTTGAAGTGTATAATTATTGAACCCTATTGGGTTAAGTGTTTAATAGAAAAGAAACAGTATTATGTCCCTATGTACTTACTACAAGATAAACACCTATCAATGCTTCTACACAGTCGGCTACTGTTTTATCCGAAAGTGTTTGCATTCCAAGATAATGCTCCATACCAGTTTGTGTTTCTGCCGATTCCCAATTTGAAACTTTCGTTTCTATCGCGTTTTTGGTAGCTTCGCTTATACAGCCACTAAATTGTTCTTTGTCAGGCACTTGGATTTCATACAAAACATTTGGAGATACCTTTTGTGAACATTTCAATGTATTACATGCTACCATTACCTTCGAAGTATTAAACCTGTAATAGAATGATATGCAAATAGCAAAATTAACGAACCTCCGCATCTATTAATACTTCTTGAAGTTGCCTGAATACTGCATAAGCTGGGGCAATGAAATTACTCAGTGGCACAAACTCGTCTACTTTCATACGTCCAGGAATACCTTTCTTCTTCCCACAATAGTAAAGATTACGATTCCCAATTATTTTGCTCTTCATAGTCGTTATTGTGCCTTCGTTACAATTTGGAAATCTATCATACAAAAATAAAGATGTAACAAATTTCAAGTATGAATCTCCTAACGTTTCCAATCGTTCCAAATCGAATGCATCACGTCCAATCTTACTTGTAAGTGCCTACAATAGAAATCGCAATTGTAGAAAATGTTATTGCGTAGCATTGTCGAAGTATTGTTGGAAAAAAAGAAAATGTATAGAAAACTTTCAAATATACTCACATACATGATCTGTACAGGGTTCGGGCTCTCTGAATTTGCTGTAGATAATACCTTTAACTCACGTATCGCAACCGACTTATTATTCATAAACTTCACTGTTTTATTTCTCTGAAAAACCCGATATTTTCTTTTTAAATATACGTTATTCTATTCAAGAATTATAGATAGATGAGAAAAGGTCTACCATTTTGTCATGTTTTATGTCGCATCCGCCGAGCATAAATTGATAATGGTGCTCGATATCAATCAATCGAATGTCTTCGATCCTTCTGTCCAAATCCGGTGGTTCTTGGTCTTCTGTCCACGGATAGTGATAGACATCTGTATTCAATACTAAAACAAATAACACAAAATTGTAAAATTTAATAAAATGCAAACATAGTTCGCAGAACAATTAAGTTAAGCATTAAGTGTGCACCATCTATTTCCGGGCTAGCTAATAATCCAGGCTCTGATTGTGAAAAATTTTGAATACTTTCATCAAGCGGAATTTTTGTTATAGAATCTTGCAAATCTTCTACTTCATCCTCTTTTATTACCAACGGTGGCCACTGACTATCGTCATTTGCCAATTTGAAATCAGCCTCGCTGGCGATAGTGGATCTTAAATCGTCAGCAATTAAAAGCTGTGAAATTCTATGTAATACAGAAGGTAGCATTGTTGCTTTTAGCCAATACAAAGCTGGAAATTTAATTGTTTTACATAATTCTGGAACTAAATGTTCTTTTAAGACATCGTCGGTTTCCATGCGCTTGCGATTTTTTAATTCAGATTGCATTGCTCTGTTCATAATAAAGAAACATTAGTTACAAAACAAAATCTGTTTAAATTCTGAACGGAGCAACTCGTTCGATTACCTAGGCTTTATGCAATTAATTTGTTTTGATATCATTTTTGCCTCCAACATCGGTTGATGTAAATTGCGTATCTCTAACCCGTGTTTACGTTTATAGTAATGGACATACGAATAAAAATTGTCCGTTGGAAAACACGAACTCGGTGTAAGATCCTCACAAACCTGTGTAACTATATATACCTCTGGTGCCGCTCTATAGGTTGGCGAGATTAATGACAACTCATGATAATTGTCAAGCTTAAAATCATTAAATGGTGGTGGTACACTTTTTATCTCTTGATGTTGCTTTATGACCTCCCAATTTATTTCCCACTTTTCAGTCACTGCAAAGAAATCGTCGACTCGTATTTATCGTTATTAGCAAATTGAAATTCTTTCTCCTTCTTGTGCTACTACAAATTTACCTGGTACAATTAAAAAGCAATTGTCACGATTGTAATTATCAAATACCATAAATGGCTTGATAACTGGGACAATCCGACCGAATATCAAACTATGGAAGACTTTTATGGAACTTATTTCTATCGCCGACAAAGTCATGGTTGCATAATTAACCTTAACGTCAACTTGTAGTTCCCCAACATTCATAAAAATGGGGAAAGATGGTATCTGTGCGACAGGATAATAACTATTAGTGAAGCAGATGCACATTAGCACATTATCAAATAGTGTTCTGCAGGGAGAGAGAGAGAGAGAGAAAATTGATGCATAAATACATAAAATATTACCAGAGGCATTTGTTTCGATGAAAGTATTCCAAACCCTGCTTTGTCACATAGTAAATTGTAGAAAACCAGATATCGATTATCATAATGTGGTTCTGGATATACGGGTTTAGCATGAAGTAAATGAAGATACACTGGCTTACACGGCAAAGGATATGCACTATACAGTGCCGACGGATACTGTAAAGAGTATGCAAAAAGGTACACATAATAAGTAAAAAAGTACAAAAGTAACATAAACTTAGAGTAACGTTTAAAAAACAAAAGTGCAATTCGTTTAGATTTTGTCTTGCCTTTAACTCATGAGATCGTTTCTTTTTCTTTGTTCCGATTATTTCTTTTTCTGATTTATCCTCTTCCACCCAATTTGGAAATAAATAATCTATACTTTCTGGAATAACATCAACTTCCCGTGGTAATAACTTATCATCCAATTCGCCAATTTTATGTAATTCTATACACATTTTCATAGCAGCAGATCTCTTTGCAGTGGAGACTGAAGGCTGAAAATCTCCAAAAACCGTATTCTTGAAAGGCGATACGATCGGTAATTTAAGCGAAACCTAAAAATTATAATAAAGAAATAGTTGTCGAAATAGGAAAAAAATATTACTTGGATAAAGGCATTTGAACAAAATGAATTACTCTATATGTAGTTTGTCTTTTCCAATACCTGATACAATTTACGTTGGTCTTCATTTACGGTTTCGTCAGCTTTAATCAATTTCCAAACAGGAGCTAAATACACAAATTTGGTATTGTTTAATTTAGAACAGTACATATTTATAAGACTAATCGCTGATTGCCCATTTAGAATGCTTTTATTCCCATCGCTGCGTATAACAATATACGGTTCTATATCGTGTACATATAAAGTATCTTCTATTTCATTTTCTGTTGGTCCTTTGCGACACGGAGTTTTACCTAGTAACATCTACATCCAAAACATTGCTAACTTTGAATATGAACTATCGACGAGAAAATAATTTCAAACAAACAATTTATGTACCTGTTGCAAATATGAGTCGATTGTTTTAAATGTTTTAAATCGCTTCAAGTAACTGTTATCATCCTTTTCTATTAATAATATATATTGGCTGATATTGTATCGTGCTCTACCTTTGCTCTGTATGTAAGCCCTAATATTCATTGGCAAATCGAATCTAATAATCAATGTACAAGATGGTACATCAATACCCTCATCAACAATTTCTGTTGCAATTAAACAATTTGAAGTGCCATTAGTGAATCTAAATGAAAATTTTCATTAAAACTTGGAAAGTACAGTAGGTAATATAAGTCATCTAGTTTCCCGATATCTAAAATGTGCATATGTTTCTTAAATTGATGAAATCATACTTGCGTAAAACATCTTTATTCCATTTAGACAGACATAAGGTTTCCCTGCTATTCCTGTAAGGATCTTGTGAGAAGCCAATCACATAATCTGGTTGCAAAAACTTAAATTTTTCGACGTGTGTAGACAAATTCTAAAATGGTAAAACTTACATAATAATTATAGTTGAATAATTTTATTGAAATTATAAGAAAAACTGATATATTACCTTCAGTATATGGTACAATACTTTTGCTGTGAAACGTTTGTCTACAAATACAATGCAACAAAATTTCTGATCACCTACTTGATTTTCATAAAAGTCAAGTAATACGGCAAGAAGTTTTTGAACTTTATTAGACGTGTAACTGTAACAATACGATAGTTGGATAGTTCCATATAATTATGGAAAATTCAGAATAAGTAGCGAAATTGACAAAAAGTATAACACTAAATAGCTTAAGAAGAATGAATATAGAGTGTACTCACTTCTGGATTCTTGCTGATACTGCAATGTCTTTCATTTCATCATCTAATAATTTTCGAAATTTTGTGAATTCTGAGATGAGATATTCAAATACAAATACAGTTTCCTGGAAATATAATTTATGATAGAAATCTAGATTGAAATCTATTTTCTACGTTTGTTTATATTTCTCTTGTTACATACCACGTTTTCATTATGTTTCTTCAGACATTCCAATTGAATCATATGAAGTAAAATGGTTTCATACGCTCCATATACTCCTGTAATATATAAATAAAATTCTATTACTTCTTTGCACAATTTTATGCAAATCTTTTTTTTCCTACTAACATGACAGTACCTATTTCAAGAAATTGTTTATTAACACTGGCCAATATATTAGCCAGTTTTTCACATACAGGTTTTGGTCTGAAAATCTCGCTCGACTGAATATTCTTTAACGAAGACTCGAGCACTATACCCTTTAAGAATTCTGTCATCTCTTGGATTGTTTGCGAAATAATTTTTCCAACATCAGGTAGCGTATACTTTTCAAACGTAACAAACGATTCATTTGGCTGGGCATAACAATTTTTAACTTGCGACATAGAATTTACTGTAGCTATTTTTGCATGGAGCGTAATTTCCAAATTCTGTAACAGACATAGATTGATTTAATCATCTGCCTATATGTCTCGTAAAATATCTTTATATTATTGTTTTTTATTTTTATTTCAATGTGTACGTAAAAATAGAAAAATCAGACAAATTTACCCGAATAATTGACTCTACATTATTTAGCTGTACATTGGCATTTAATAATGTAGCTGTCAGACCCAAAACTCTTGGTTGTTCTTCTAACGCACAATTTTCAAACAATCGCATAATTTGGCGCATGGGATGATCATTGACTGCTCTATGACATTCATCTAATATTAACAGATTTACTCGATTTAGAAACATAAATCCATGACATAATGCATCGTAGAAAACTTGAGATGTCATTATTAAAACCTATAATGGAACAGAAATTCTATATTATGCAACAGAATTGAAAAGGTAGCAGCTAATACGGTAACTTATAGGATTAATAATACCTGATGATTTTCTAACTCTACATTCCATGTTTCATCATTCCAAAGATCAACTCCCATTTCACCACAATATTCTCCGCATATTAAACCAGTTGTTCTCGCAATGTATCTAGATTGCTGCGTGACCAAAGGCACACTATTAACTAGAAATACAGTGTGTTTTCCACCTTCGCTGTATGGCCTATTATAAAAATCAACATCAATTCAATGTACAGCTTGCAGCATACTTTAAGTACTTTATAAATTACAGACATTAAAATGTTTAGTAAATACATAATAGATAACCAGTAACTATGTACCTTCGAATAGCGCTGCTTAATTGTCTAATTAGCATAACAGCAATAAAAGTTTTCCCGCAACCCGTTGGTAAATAAACAATCGTATTTTGTTGAAGAGCAGTTTCATATAGATCAATTTGATAATTTCTAGGGGTAAACTCATCTGTAGAACATTCCATTATCTGAATCAAAATAATAAAAGTTTACATTAAGCAAGCATTATCGAAATGATTATAACCAGAATCAGAGTAATACTAGATAGGTCATAGTTTCAATCGTAGTTTCGTGCGTGCAACTTGCAGCTGTAACAAATATTAATAACATAATGTAAGTGAAGTTTTCTTCAAACAATAGGACTGGTAACGATAATTGTCGTTAAATAATTCCAATTAATTGTATTCAACGCATCAAATTGTACGCACTAAACTAGGATCAGAGATACATACGTAAGTTACACGACAGCAACGTGATAGAAGAAACAAGTGTATAATAAATGACAGTTGAAGTCAATGTTGCTTCAGACTGGAGTCTCTAAAATCTTACGTCACGTGACAACACCGCGCACTTGCCGCACGCGAAATAATGCTCCAATAGCAGCAATTGGTTTAGACGACAAAACGTCGACAATGTAAACCAAAATCGAGTGCCGCTACTTTGTCATTGCGAATCTTGCTTAATTACTGAGAAATTTGAATACTCCTTTCGATGACCGAACAACGCCACTTGGTACAATGGCAAAACAGGCAAACCGCAAGCCAAATTTACCGACAATCGATTTTGTATTTTCTTCCTCATCCTAGATCCCTAGGTAACCTGCCACACGTATCAGGTATTGAAAGTCCAATTCCTTATATACCCTTTGTGTACTCTTCATAATCTGTCCTCGATATTTCTGTTTCCTTGCCTAAGGGCACAGATATCTAGGGTCCCCGTCGCAGACCCCGTCATTACAACAATATCATCTCAGCTTTATGGCCGAGACGCGAGATGGCGCTAGAGTCGGGTTATGTCTGTTTCAGGCCGGTTCGTCAGTTTCAGGCCGGTTACATCAGTTTCAGATCGATCTTAGTGATATGGCCGAGACGCGAGATGGTGCTAGAGTCGCGTTTTGTCTGTTTCAGGCCGGTTATGTCTCCCCCCGTGGTCGTCACCTTGTCGTGGTGGGTGGGCTCAAGCAACTTCGGTTCCTGGCAGGGCCTCCCTTGCCGGTAAGGTTCAGGTTTAGCTGTGAAAAACCAAGAGCGACCAAAAGAACATAACCTTTAAATGATGGACAAGTTCAATACAGGGAAAAATCTACCACACAGAGGAACTCGGATACCTCAGTGTCCGTCGGTATGGGGAGTGAGCGAGCGGGCTCCTCCCGACGGTTAGCCGACTATGTAAATGGTACCTAACACGATATGATTTAGATAAAAATAGCAGAAGAAAAAATCTGAACGATTCTTAACTATATATAAAATATTAACCCTTTCGGTACGAGCGTCGGATATATCCGGCGCACGTGCGATGACCGGTATAAATAACAGAATTTTATATAAATAAATCTTAATATTTTATATAAGTACCTCTGAGTATCTCTTAAGCTTCAAGCAACACTATTGTTAAAAAATGTCCTTTTATTAAGCACAGTTTTTATTTAACTCTTAGGAAATATCTTCTTATAAAGGAGGACTGGTCACGTGCGGCGGCAATTTTCGGCGCGGAGCCTCGTACAGCGAGAGTGTCACGGCGGAAAGAGTGCCCGTACCGAAAGGGTTAAAAGCGACGTCAAACATTTAACTCAATATACGAATGGCAACAATTCGTCATTTGTACATTACAGAAAATAATTGATTCTTGTTCTTTTAATTCTTAATAGATGAAATTCTAATTTTTACCAAAGAGAGATAATTTTGATCAAAGATGGTATAATTATAACTATCCTTGCAAAATATATGATTTTTAATAAGCTACATTGTTTTTATATAGACTATAGAATTTCTACAGATAGTGTCAAAAAATGCTGGTATTTTGTGAATGGCGATGCAATAAATTATCAGACAAATATGTGTCAAGAGGTCTTGAAAATAGACCATGATGGTACTAAACAATTGCAAGGATGACAGGAAGTAAAAGAATTTAACATGGAATATAATTTTGTTCTTATCTATTATAATTAGTATGTACATATTTATGCATAATATCAATGATGCTTTTTAATGTCCAGTTCTTATTAATATATAACATAATGTATTTTTCTTATATTCCTAGTGGCAATGAAATCAAACGAATAACACCTTAAACATACAATAACTAAATGTAATCGAAATTATATCATCTTTGATTCTATTTTAACTAGAAATATTTCTCCAAACTATATCATGTTTAGCTTATATTTAATCAGAAAACTATTAGCAATATGGTTTATGTTGCTGTTATTCAATACGATTTTCAATAAATATTGAAGTCCAATCGTTATTATATTACTTTATTTTATTCTCGCAATACGCTGCATTTTTAATTTTTTAAATGTCATTCTTAGTTTGCTTTTTATGAATTTTTTCCAAATCTTAGTAAATTCGTCAAGTTATTTTCGCATGGGCCCTCGTTTTCGCTTGGTACTAATCGTGTTAAACTACGTGTTACGTTGTTTTGGACTGCGAGTGTTATAATTGTTGACCGGGTGGCGATTTGACCTACAAGTCACTAAAATCATTCGTTGAGATATTATCATCATATTCAATCAATTATATTTCAAGAGTAGTGTAAATCCATTTATTTAATTGGTGATTAATTTAATGTCAACTTTTTATTTATAACTAGCTAATATTTAATATTTTACAATATATCAATGCTTTCTTCAAATTAAAATTGACCAATGAAAGAAAATTCCATAACGATTCGTTGTGAAACTGGTGCAAGTCCAATTTTCAATTCTAAGAAATAGAATTTCTTGTTCAAACCACAGGATTATTACGATGTTATAAACAATATCGACCGAATAATCCATTTATTTTCTATAAAATGAAAGAAGAGAATTTCGTTCCAACAACAAATCTAGGAAACATAACTGAAAATCGGGTAAGGAAAAATACTAACGTCTCAAAGGAAAATAACATAGGATTCGATTCTTATAGTAAATAATATTTATTTAAAGAACACTGTGTCTTCGTAATACATTTTTACAATGTCTTTAAGCTTCGTACTTCTCTATCATACATACATTATCAATTTAGAAACTGTACAGAAATGCTTAAAAAGTAAAATAAAAGTAGCATCATTCACGTACGAATCTAGCTACATGATCAGCTACAAATCCTTTATCTCATTGTTACAACATACGAAACATTTTACACATCTAACAATTTTGTAGATTTACACATGTTATCGCGAAAGACATATATACTTAATAAACACTGGTAGCAGTACATCGTCGCGTCGTTAATATAAATGTTTCTGACTAGCACTTGAAGCACCGGAAAATAATTGCAATTTTAGGATTTAACAACACAGAGAATAATGTGCCTCGCCGCGGCAATAATGCAGCAAGCGGTTAAATAATGAGATGGTAATTAAAAGTTCGAACAGCGAGCAACTAATTCGTCTACCGTTCGATGCCATCTTCATCGTCGGAGTGCACCTCGGGAAACCGATCAGCGTCGGGCGTGTCGTCCAATTTAATGTATCTTCCTTTCAATACCAGATGCGCCGGTTGTTGCAGATGCGGTTGCGCTGGAGTATGGTCGATTAATTCCAGATTTTTGCCAATCTGCGACAATAAAATGTCACGGTGAATGGTGAATTGAATCCCACGTGCTCCGCAGTGACACACGTTGAACATCAACACGTGGTCTGGCGGTACTTCTAATGCCGGCGCGTTTATGCAGGTGTGTTGGAATTGTTCCGTTTGTGGTTGCTCCATTATTGATAGCTCGAAAATTCTGTAACAAAAGAATAGAGGTTTTCATTTAGTATTTATGTATCGATCTTAAAATCACCATTTTTCTATATTTAGATTATATTTCAATCGATTTCCTTTCCGATTTTCTATAAACATTTATGCACAATATAAACACTTGCAATAATTTTTTTAAATAGAACTAGTTTTATTGTTGATTTAAATACGTCTCATGACAAAATTAAATTCGATATATTCTTAATTTTAGTAACTAATCATGCGATTTCTTGTACGTCAGAAACTTACGTCCGATACAATGTTATAACTTAGAAATGATTAAAATCACTCGAAATACGTAGACTGGAAGTTAATCGTGTCTACTAACTAATTTATTATGAAATCGTGGAGTTATAATTGTTTGAAAGAAACTAAATTCAACAGCGAGCAACTAATTCGTCTACCGTTCGATGCCATCTTCATTGTCGGAGTGCACCTCGGGAAACCGATTAGCGTCGGGCGTGTCGTCTAATTTAATGTATCTTCCTTTCAATACCAGATACGCTGGAGTAGGGTCGATCAATTCCAGATTTTTGCCAATTTGCGACAATAAAATGTCACGGTGAATGGTGAATTGAATCCCATGTGCTCCGCAGTGACACACGCTGAACATCAACACGTGGTCTGGCGGTACTTCTAATGCCGGCGCATTTATGCAGATAAGTTGGAATTGTTCCGTTTGTGATTGGTCCATTTTTGATAGCTCGAAAATTCTGTAACAAAAGAATAGAGGTTTTCATTTAGTATATATGTGTCGATCTTAAAATCGCCATTTTTCTTAATATATTGTTGCGAATTTCACTACACGTGTTACGCGCCTCGCGTCGCGGCATTGTATTTACAACTCGTTTATATACAATATACAATATAGATACAATGGATCGGTACGAATCGCTTGACGGTTCGGTCTCGATTGCTGACTGTCTATTGACACAACAGATTCGTGGCAACCCCTGTCTTCAGCTATTCTCTTTAAAGGGTGTTCACCACAGAGCAATACCACATTACGACGACATTCAGACAAGTCGCCGTAACAATATATATTTTTGGTATTGCTATCTATATTAACTTATTTCAATCGATTCTAAATTAGATCATATTTCAGTCGATTCATATTTAGATTATATTTCAATCGATTTCCTTTCCGATTTTCTATAAACATTTATGCACAATATGAACACTTGCAATAATTTTTTTAAATAGAACTAGTTTTATTGCTGATTTAAATACGTCTCATGACAAAATTAAATTCGATATATTCTTAATTTTAGTAACTAATCATGCGATTTCTTGTACGTCAAAAACTTACGTCCGTTACAATGTTATAACTTAGAAATGCTTAAAATCACTCGAAATACGTAGACTGGAAGTTAATCGTGTCCACTAACTAATTTATTATGAAATCGTGGAGTTATAATTGTTTAAAAGAAACTAAATTCAATGCCACTAGTCATGTTTACAGAATGAAACAAGTACAACCAATGAAATTATTCCATGAAGTGTATCAATTTTTTGAAACAAGAGGAAGATAGATATCACTTTGTTTAACACTGGAACTACCGATCACTGAATCTAGAATCGATTAAATATGTATTATTTTTTAAAAATGACAAGACCACTTTTATCAAGACGATACGCGAGATTTTTATAAACTACATAACAAGCGTGGAATAATCTAAATTCTACTGTTAAATCGAACGAAATAAACAGAATTTGAGAAAACAAAAGTAAAATGCGAATAATTATTGATTTGGACGGAAAATTTCCAAATAAATAAAATATCGTTAAAAATAAAGTAACTTACTCTTATTTTAACAGTCGAGGACTTGGTGAAAATCGTTGTGTACTCTGCTGTGTCCGAAACGAAAATGATGCTTTTAAAGTAAAGTTGCCATTACATACATTGCGTATGATTGGTGCGCACCGTAGTATCCTTTTACCTGAGTTTCGCACAAAATTTTCAAGCTAACAAAGGGGTGGGTAGTGGCGCTCTGAATACCGCGGGGTAGGAATCGACAGTGCATTTAAGGCACAGGTAAACTACCTGGAAGGCAGCAGATAGCATGTCGGTGTACGTTATTGTATCAATGTGTTATATTGTTACTATGTTTATTAATATGTTTGGATTGTTACTATTAATATGTATGTATTGTTACTATTAATATGTATGTATTGTTACTATTAATATGATTGCATTGTTACTATCAATATGATTGCATTGTTACTATCAATATGATTGCATTGTTACTATCAATAATAACTTTGTTGTTATTATCAATATAATTTTATTGTAAGAATAAGAACCATGATTTAACGTTTTTATTTTTAATTTTCTGTGCATGAAAATTTGTTTAATATATTGCTCCGTTTTTTTTTGATTTACACCCCCCCCCCCCCCCCCCCCAACTGGAAGCCTCTACAAGGTCGAGAGATAATAGAGTCCCGACTTGATATTCGGGAGTCGGACAAAGACAGACCAGAGATACGGAAACCCTTGATCGATATATCTTACCAGAAATTAAGGGCCTGGATGAGATAACGATTTCACCATTTGCTTCTTCCAGGAAATTGACCAGAACTGCACCGGGTCTGGAAAAACGCCGATCGCATTCACTTTCGGAGCTTTCTCCTCCTATAAAGGAAACTTCTCCGAAACAGAAACATAAGAGGAAGAGAAGGGAAACCAACGACAGTTTAAGAACCAACCAGGGCAGTCCGGGAAAGATTTACGATCAATTTACCAAATTGACGGATGATATGGAGGAACTCCAAAGATATTGTTTCAAAAACTATGCCGAAGACCTGGATATGCGGAAAAGATTAGCGGAAGTGACCTTGAGCCTGCTAAATATTCAGAATGTGAACGTAACTAGCTCGGTGGATGATACGGTAACGAAGAAATTAGAAGACATTGTTGGGAGCAACAAGAAGAGACATCGCAACTCAAACAGCGGACCCTACGGCAATTGATTCGGACTCTCTCCGGTGCTGGAAGAAGGAGGGAGAAAGTTGGAAATCGCTGAAGAGCATGCTAGACAAAAAATGGATACCGGATGGGAACCTGGGAGCAAAAATAGAACACCGACATCCCGCCTTCACCACCTTGGACGAGAACTTAGCAGGTTTTATCCCAGTGGATTTGAAACCTGAAAACTGACCAGGAAAATTTATACTGGACAGATTTCAGGGGATAGAAATGATTAAAGATCAGGACATCAGAATAGGTGAGCTTACCTATATTTCAAACTGCACGAGGCTGCCAATGACTAATGGAGGTAAAACGATCAGGGAAAGGAATATCTACTTCCTCTTTGATAGATCTAAACAAGGAGATCCACTAGAACTGGAAAATATCCTCAATGTGCTTAAAAAACTATGAAAAATAGCAGAGAAGAATGGAAACAAGAAGATTTCGTTTCGTAACCTACGTTTCCGTGGAGCAATTTGGTCTTTATGTAGCTTAAATTGAATCTGAAAGTGTCTACTTTAAGACCCCGGAACGCACATTCCCGTGGAACGCCCTGGGATATTTTTATGATTTTATGAATCAACTTTTCGATCGCATCACATCGGCCAAGAGCTCATGCTGCTAGATCAGGTGAGTTTTCAATTATGTGTCCGAGGAGCAATTTGGACTTTATATAGCTTAAATTGAAGCTGAAAGTGTCTACTTTAGAGCCCTGGAACTTACATTCCCGTGGAATGTCCTGGGATTTTTTTATGATTTTTTGAATTAGGAGCTTAATGTATCGGATATGTGCGGTTGTAAAGTAGGTGTCTGCGGCTTTATTTTAGGCTTCATGGCATTAAAAAATATTAACGGGAACATAATCTTTGATGATGTGGAAATTAAACTTTTCAGTGCCGTCACTCATCCTGTGGGTAATGTTAGCGTTCTTCATATTGGCAAATTTTTCCCTATGAATTCCATTTTCCCTATGAAGCTTGATTTACTCATCTCGATAGCTCGAGGAGAGATCGCGTCGACGAGGTTCTAGTCGCGAAACTCCGTTTTCCCGTTCAGCCTGTTCCTGGCCCACGAAATGTGTTTTAACGAGTGCCGCACACGGTGCATGAGCCATAAATGTTGCGCCGAGCTGGAGATTCGTGTAATAGCCACTAAAAGCAACCTTCGTCCCTTTATGGACCGTAAAAGCTCGGATATTTGGAACGAGGAAACCGTCGCTGGGGCTTAAAAGAGAGTGAATCGCCACGGTGCGCGTTGGCTTGTCTTCGGAATCGTCATTGCGGATACACGGCGCTTCCTCGTTAATCACCGTACCCCGGAGGATACAGGTTCTTTTTACTCCGTATTCAACCTTTCGCGGGTCCCGTTCTCCTTTCCCCGGATCAAGTATCTGCCGCACTAGTATTCGTCCCTTTTTTTTGCGGACGGAATCAGCCGTCTGCGTGTTCGCTTTTTATTCATCGAGGAGCTGTAAGTGTTTAAAGAGCGTTTAAAGAGTGTTACGTTTTACAGGGTAATAAGAATGATCAATTAGGTGTGCAGGTGTGCTAAAGAGACGTAACGTTACATATCATACAATACAATAAAATAGATGAAATCAACTGAGAAAATAAAGTAGAACAGAGTAGAATGTATTAACACAATAGAATACACTAAAGCATAATATAATAATATAAAATATCGTAAAATATAACATAATAAAATATAATAAAGCAAAAAATATATATATATATACAATATACATATAATAAGAATAATATAATACAAAGTGTAACACAATAATATAAAATATGTAGAATATAATAGAATAAAATAAGATAAAGTGAAATAGAGTTGAATAAAATAGAATAAAATGAAATAGGATACAATAGAATAGACTAAAGTATAATATAATAAAATAAAATATTGTAGAATCGAATAAGAAATTATAAAATAAAGTAGAATAGGATAAATTATAATAAAATAGAATAAGTTATAATAAAATAGAACAAAATGCAATAAAATAGAGAAAAATGCAATGAAATAGAAAAATGCAATAAATCAAACTCAAATAAAATACGATAATTCGTAGAACAAATTAAAAACTACACTGTCATAAATCTATCAACACTATAGTATATAATTTACAATTTCGAATACTTAAAATTTGATAAAACTAAAATAAATTTCTCTTTTTACTTTTCGCGCTATGCGATATCCTCGCGGCGCAAGTTGAACTATCGAAATGTTGAATGAACGTGATAAAGATATATGCCCGGCGTTACGGAACGGAAAAAATGGAGAAACGTTTCCGTCTGAGACGAGTCTGAACCGGCAGCGAACGCTATGAAGCAATCTAAACTGGTACAGCAAGCCGGGGGCCGGCTTGCAATAAGTAGGCCAATAAATTAACATCGTTAATGAACCGCTAATTACACGCCGACCGACGGATCGGTTTGATTTATATAGGATTAAAATGCTCGCGTTCCCTGCCGGCGTACCTGCTAATTTACGCGGGATAATTAAATTCTCAAATATGTTTAGGAAAAGTTGATCTACGGGGTGAGCAATGGCGCACGCGCGCGGCGTGTTTGACAGATGTTTTCAGAAATTGCCCGGCGACCTTTCGTCGAGACACCTCGTTGCCGAGATAATTATTGTGTTCTGTTAACGTGTTCGCGCGTGAGTTACTACACACCGACCAATTCGAATGCTATATTATTAAAATATTATTATACAACTGAAATTTGTAACAAAAATATATTAATATATGCGGAAAATATCTCTGAGACAGTACATAATCTTCTTCTTTCTGTGCTATAAAAAGAATAGTGCAGTAAGTAAAAAATAATTTAATGTAAAATATATCCTTTCATTACAAATTGGGTCTTAACATATTTTACATTATTACACTTATAATGAATATTTCAATCGAATTCGCACGAAAACTTCGTTGGAGAACAGTGTTCATTATTCTATTATTATATCTTACAATATATCTTAGATCGTTCTTTACTCTATATTTCCTTAATCTTTTACAATGTCTTAAAACAGTTATTAAATTTAATTTGATCTTGTTAAGTTCCATTTTCATGTGCGTTTCATAATCTTCATTGGTGAAAAAATATACATACCAGTTACTGCACACCGTGTACACCAAGCAATTCGAATGCTATATTGTTAAAATATTATTATACAACTTCAATTTGTAATCTAAATATATTAATATAGAAAAAATATATGAAAATAACTATCTATATTAATATAGAAAAAATATATGAAAATAACTATCTATATTAATATAGAAAAAATACACGAAAATAACTATTTATATTAACCCTTTGCACTCGAAGCGATTTTAACTGTAAATCCGAAATAATATTTCTGATTCATACTATTCCAATTCTGTGCAACAAAATGCACTTTTATGCATACAAAATTGATTCTTGCTACTCCTACCAATAACCTGACATAACCTAACAATTTTTTAAATCCAAGCTTTGTTGGTATAAAAATGACCTTGGAACGTGGTAGAACAATTTTAGCGGTGCCTCAGAGTCACCGCTCGAGTGCAAAGGGTTAATATAGAAAAAATATATGAAAATAGCTATTTATATTTACAATCAAAAGTGTTCGCGTTGTTCCAGGAGACTTATAATCCAATACTTCTAACTCGCAAGTTAGATCACACTATTTTTTACAATTATTTCTCGCCCATTCTATCTAATTTTCAACTTGCTTTTCAAATTTACTTTTATTGAAATAAACAGGTTGGTCCACGCAACTTGCGTACCTCCTGCAACTTTCAAAATATCCAATGAACAATCAATTTTATAATACAAATGCTGTGTGCTTTAAAAGAGCATAGTATGTAGTGCATTTATCTTTTTCATAGTTGAAGCCGTTCCAGAAATTTAAAGATGAACTTTTTTTCCGTAATTGCAACACATTTGCAGTACACTTAATTTAACTACATTTTAACACTCCAATAGCGCCACAATATTAATATGACAAAGATTTCCTAGACCGTGGAACTTTATGCAAAATAAAAATTGTCTTCGTTAGTTTCAGGAAATTTAAACTACATAATAAGCCTTTCCCATTTTAATAATCGTAATAACTTGAAAATAATGTTACAATGTTCTGAAATTCTTCCAACGTTTCCACGGTCTTGTATTCGATCTACCCATTTTTGTCGCGAATGCATAAAATCCGTGGTCCAATGATAAATGTTTATCTTCGGGGGGTATTCATTCATTGGACAGATCAGTGTACGCAACGGCGCGCCGTGCAGCCTCCTAGGAGAAGCAAGGAAGCGCGCGGCGCAAAGACGAGCGCGATTTACTTTTCAGGAATCCAGTGCGCGCGAGAGAAGGTTGCGTGGTCCACCTCGTTAGGACGATTTCCCAACAAAAGCGGGTCTAATCGCTGTACGATTGTCTACGTATAAAACCGCGCAGGTAGAAGCCGAGGACAACATTTACGATGCTGGCCCATAGAGTTCTCGCCGACACTCTCTTAACCCCTTGCCCGTACTTTAACGAGTATAACTCGAAATAGAGACTTATAGTAATAACCAGTTGAGTACGACTGTTATTCTGCTCTTTCAAGTTCGACTAAAATTCTGTTCTCTTTTCAACAATATATGAATATCCAAGGAAACGTAGGAAAACTTCTACTCATCGTAACTGGAGAGGATTGAATTAATCTTTGATTTAATTTTCCATGATTTTTTAGGGTTGGAAATGGAGTATCTACGAGGCAAAAATCAGCATTTTCGATATGTACTATTCTTTGTTTTTTATTGAGGTCGTCATTATGAAGGTTGTCCGATGCAGGGGGGTGTCTTTGAGGTTAATGTTGTATTTTTCCATCAATATATTTTATAATCAATATATCAATATATATAAAAAATATTAATATATTTTAAAATAAATTTTATTGTCCTAGAATTATCCTAAAACGAGCGAAACTTATGAATATAATTCATACACATTTTGACAGAAATCATAGTAGAAGTATTCTTGTTCTAAAATATAAAATTACCACCCGCCATCCACAGTTGAGAGTTTAACGCATTGAACGCCGATCTTCGCCCAAATATGGCTGACAATCATTTCTGACTAATCTTGAAAATTCATTTTTATTGTAACATGTTTGAATAAATTGAATTTGACTAAAATGTTTCGGATGCGAAAGATTTCTAATACCGCCCCCTATGATAAATATTAATTTTCTAGTTTCGATTTCATTGATTAAACTGCTTTAACTATGTGGGGCTTTTAGTGATCGATTGTCGGCGTTGAACTTGTTAAATATCACAAACATCTAAAAACTATTAAAACTCGCAGCAAAGTTCACCAATCGCGTTATCAACTTCCTAGAACCAATTCAACCCCATAAACATTCCTCGAAACAAACCACCACACCTGCACACCATCATCCTCAACCTGCCGAAGAAGACCGTAGTTGCGGGTCACGCAGCCTTCCGTTGCAGAAATAAAAGCCTGCGAACCGGCCCGGGCCGGCCCGTTCGGTAATTGCCTGGCAAAATTGAATCGCGCCGCGTTAAACGGCGTAGCGCGCGTATCCCGGGCGGACCGGACACGACCGCAAGGATAAACGGCGCGCAAATAAGCAAGATTCACGCTAACCGAACTAATTATTTAAAACCGTTTCGCCGGAGCTGTTTTCGGAAGGGTTAACATCCGCCGACGTGGACCGGCTTGCCGATGGTACGGGATAGAGGCCGTGGGGAGGGGGTAGGCGCGGAGACGGGCCGGGTGCGTGGCGGCGCACCGGGCGGGAGGGGGTTGGCCGGAGGAGAAGGTAATGGGTAATTCAGAGCCCCCATGATAGCCGAGTCCGATGCAGCCGGCGGATTAATTAATCGTCGCGAACGATCTCCATTCAAATAGAATCCGGATAAATTTTCCGTTCCGGTCTGTTTGCCGCCGGCTGGCGATGTGGGCATTATCTTTACGACCTCTCAAAGAAGCGGAGACGTGTCCCCGCGCGGAAAGGATGAACGCATGCGCGCGCGACACGGTCGCGCCGGCGAAACTCTCCGGTGCGCGCACTCCGGTGGATACCGGAGAACCTGTTATCAAAGAAACAGTGGCTGGAAACCGGGGCCCAATTATCATCCGGCCGAGCGCCGACTCCGAAACGTGAACGGTTTCGTCGCCGGTCTCCTCTCTTCTCCGGCCGTCGCCCTTAATTTCTCGCCGCGGACCTACCAATAAACGCCTCTCGGCGTCCGCGCGCCGCTTACCTTTCGCGTACCGATCACCTGTAACAAGTCGCGACTGATTAACCGTGACTCACCTTTCCGCGTGGAATCAACTGTTGGACGCTTGATACGATCGTGAACTGTTTTCAGTGTCGTTAATCGAGCGAAGACGGAGCTTGAGCTACCTGTAATACCTGCATTTGCAAGCGCGTAAGGGCTAGTTCGGTCGCTAGATTCCGGTTGAAAGTGGTTTTTATGGGGACGGACGTTGTCCAGGATATCTGGAGTCGATGCAGTTAGGAGTCGAAGCGGTAAAAGGATAAACGCTGTTCGTCTTTGGTATGGGAAGCGACGATTAAATGGAACTTGATCAATTACTTTGTCTATAGTCTTGACATAAACTTGAGAAATATTGAGGAATTATTGAGGAATATTCAGGAATATTAAAGAATGATTGAAGAATCATTGAGAAATATTAAGGAGTTATTGAGAAATATTAAGGAGTTATTGAGGAATTATTGAGGAATTATTGAGGATCAATTATTGAGGAATATTAGGGAGTTATTGAAGAATATTGATAAATATTGAGGAATATTGAGGAATTATCGAGAAATATTGATAAATATTGAAGAATTATTTAGGAATATTAAGGATCAATTATTTAGGAATATTAAGGATCAATTATTTAGGAATATTAAGGATCAATTACTGTGGAATTATTGAGGAATATTAAAGAATTATTGAAGAATCATTGAGAAATATTAAGGAGTTATTGAGGAATTATTGAGGAATTATTGAGGAATTATTAAGGAATTATTGAGGATCAATTATTGAGGAATATTAAGGAGTTATTGAAGGATATTGAGAAATATTGAGGAATATTGAGGAATTATCGAGAAATATCGAGAAATATTGAGGAATATTGAAGAATTATTTAGGAATATTAAGGATCAATTACTGTGAGGAATTATTGAGGAATATTGAGGAATTATTTAGGAATCATTAATCAAACGAGATTCAATAAAGATCGAACAATGAACAGGATAGATCGCGAGGAAGTAGAGTAACTTGAAGGACGTGGATTAGTTTCGTTGTTCTTAAGTTGTAATATTAAACTTTGTCTGATGAAAGAGGTATAAAGCGATACACAGTGTTGCGGTGATTTTGGTATAAACATAATAGCTGATTTTCTAAGAAACTCAGATGAAACGAAGTCGGAAGAACGCAGAAGAAATGTAAATAGATGAGAAGCATTGTAAATTACCGCGAAAAGGACACATAGCATGATCGATAACTCTTGCGCGAAGATTGTTGGCTACCTACGATCGGAGAAGATATAAAGATGGACCCAGGTATCTATAGTATGTTATATAAATAGCGCTATTTCGAATTGAATTGTCAAAGCATCCGATAATATAACTCAAAGAGAACAAAGTATTGCAAAATTTATTATAATCGAGTCGATGGGGAAAAATACAAATATGGACGCAGTTATCTATAGTATGTAACCGTAAAGAATAATACAAATAGTGCAATTTTGAACTGAATTGTCAAAGCAACCGGTAATATAGCTCAACGAGAGAGAACGGAGTATTGCAAAATTTATTATAATCGATTCGTGGACTATCTTCGACTGGAAAAATACAAATATGTACGCAGCTATCTATAGTGTATAACTATAGTGTGTTAATACAAATAGCGCAATTTCAAAACATTGCAAAATTTATCATAATCGAATCGATGACTCCGCCGTAAGAACATTAATAACTGTAAACACACAGCTGTGGTCAACGAACAATTTCCGTTTGCAACAAATTCGATCCTCGCGCGGCAAGCTTAACCCACCCGAGTAGTTCCGCGGCTCGCAAAACTTCGACCACCGAGCAGCGCGTCGACGTTCGAAAGGATTGCAAACGAACCTCATCCCGATCCCTGTCCCGGGGACCGCGGCCTCCCGGATAAGAGAGGGCAGAACAATAAAGTCGAATGAAGCTATTCCGGGAGCAGGTAGCCCGAGCCCAGATAATGATATCGCGGCGAACAGTCTGGAACTGTTAGGCGTGCGCGCGCGATCCACGGCCGCGTTTCAATGTTCCGAAGCGTAGCGTTCCGCCGCGGCGGAGACCGCCGTTTATCCGCTCGCTCTCGTACCCCCGTGCGAGACAGGGGCCACGGCGAAAGAAGAGAACAGGAACTTCGGTAAATTGTAGTAATCGCGTGGCTGTCGGCTCGGTAACCACCGGTTGCGCGCGGAAAGTCAGCGCGCGATTTATCTCGCGACGCGGCGGGGTCACTAATCAACCATAGCCGGAACGAGCACAAAGCGAACATTAATTAACGAGAAGTGTCCGCGCGGGTCCGGGTCCGGCTCGTTTTCACCGGCCGGCGAAATACACGCGCGAATTGAGATTCAATTTCGTGCTCGCCCGGTGTTTCGCTCGGTTCTGCTCCGGGATCGAGGGACCGTTTCGCGCCGGTTGCGATTATTGGACGCTGTTCGATGATTTTCGAAGCGAGGATAAATAGAAGCTAGTGGACCACAGTGAGTTTATTTCTGTGACTTTGTTAAGTGACTTCTTCGATCGGATTTTTCTTCCCCTTCGGTTCGACTTTTCTTCGTCTTCGTCTTCGGCTTGGATGGCAGCTTGGTGGACGATTTTAATTGGATTCGCAACTGCTTGCAGGTATGTGCGAGTTTTATATATTTTAAAATAAATCTGGGATGTTGTAGAGCAGGGCTTCTTAAAATTTTGTCATTCACGACCCCATTTATGATTGCGAGTTTCTTGACAACCCCATACAAATATAAAAGAAAAATAAATTAATATTTTTGATGATTTATTTATTAGGTAACAATATACATATACATATGAAAATATATAGTTTTAGAATTCGTTTTGAAACATACAAAAATCTAAAATTAAAAATTGCACAAAAAATTATAAAATTGTATTTATTATAGTTTCAAAAATAAAAGTGGATTCTGGTCGCAGAATTTTGCTACGCGACCCCATTTGGGGTCGTGGCGACCCATAGTTTAAGAAGCCCTGTTGTAGAGGAATGTAATATATCGGCGATTTGTAGATATTGCTAGAAATCAATTTGTAGAAAGGTTGCTAGTATAGTGAATTGGAAACATGTCCGGGTACTGAGGTACGTTTCACTTTGACGCTATGTACTTTCGTTATTTATATATAATATGAGTTCGAAATTGTTGATTTTGATGGATTATTTATTAATTTATAAATGTGTAACGATCGTTAGTTTGTCTTAAAACATTGAGTATGGCACCCCTTGTTTATCACGCTCCAGAAACATTTTATATGGTGCATGTATGCACATTTTTAATTCGGATTTGGTATTATATTTACATAAATTATTCTGAAATATTTTATTTACGGGCGAATGACCAGTGGGCAATGTGTTAATATACGTACGCTCATACACAAAAATATTCGAACACTTATATTTCTAACATTCATTTATAATATTATTATATATACATTAAGTTATTATTATATATAAAATTATTATGTATACATTAAGTTAATCAAATATGTCTTTAATTTAACTTAAAGTACAATAAATTGAAATAAGTTTTAATTCGTCCACTCTATAATTATTAAAGATATAAACTATTATTACACATCTCTTCGTAAAATAGAAATTTTACGCATTAATTGCAAAATATAATAACCGAGTGCAGCTTGATCCTTTCTTTCAAATAATTTTAGTAATTTTAAATTAGTGCACCAACGTTTTTACATTCTTGTTTCACATTTAACACGCAGACTTTCTCCGCAAATGCATAAAATCCGTAACCTAATTAGAACTAATATATTTATTAGCGTATTCATTTTACATTTCCGTTGATTTATAGCAAAATTGGATAATTTCAGTAGATTGTAGAAAGCTCTTAGCAACTTACAAATATTAATCCGTTATTTTCAATCCTTAAAAATAATTACAGAAACAAATGTCTATTCAAATTTCGATTTAATTTCTATTTAATTTCGATTCCTTAAAATCGACAATGAGAGTTCCTATTTTGCATAAAAATTTGCGATTTACTAATAAATTATCGGTCAAATCTTTTAAAACAAATGTAGTATCATTATAGCAAACGTCGCTAATTATAAATACAGTCGTTAACGAAAATTTAACATTTTGCAACGTTTTGAATCGCCGCGTTCGTCAAAATAACAAATAATCCGCGATTTCGATGACAAGATTAGCATTTTAGATTGAAACAATTTCAAAAAATTGAGTATTTTCAAAGGGCACTTAAAAGGCGAAGGAAAGAAGGGCATGCTAAGGAATGCGCCGTCGCTGATGTTAACGCGAGCCGATCGTTGTTCGTCGAGCGACATAGCCGAAAAATCGCATGATCGCTCGATCGACGACATTCTTTCGCGAGGTGAAAGCGTCGCCGTGTTTGTCGGACGGGCGCGATGATTTATGAAAACGGGGAACGTACTAATTACTCGTTCGTGTGATCCATCGTAGGACGTCGTCGTCGTCGTCGTCGTCGGGAGGCGAATCCGCTTGCACACGAAGCTGAAAGGGGACCGGTTGTCCCGTTGACGAACGCTTCCCTCGCGTGTCCGTGATGAGAAACTCCAGCTTGCGTTGATTCCGCAGCAATGAAAGAGATCAGCCGCCTGTTGCTCGGGTGAGTACCTATATTTTCTGTAAAATAACAAAATTTTTTGTTTATGTCATTCCTCTTTGCAAATCTTTAACAGACAGACTATCTCCGGGTCACAGATCAAGCTATAGTTACGTATAGTCGACGCACTGAAAATCGCCCATCATTAGTTTTGTTTATAGAATATTTCTTATGAACAAATAACTGCTATAATTTAGATAGAAATATTCTACGTACTTTGTTTATTGATTTCATGTACGAGATAATGTACAGTTTTTTTATGAAAATTAATGTTTTCAGTGATATCTACGAAGCGAAGGTTATAATAAAAGTCGACCGCCTGTAGCATTCTAAGATTTACTAAACTAAAAAATATTTTTGTTCGTAGAACTTGAACATTTTGTTGTTCTTTTTTGTTTTGTTTACAATAAGATTTTTGTTTAAGTATCGTTTTAAAATATACTGCACTGTAGTTCGATATTTCTTTGCCATTTTTGCAAATTTTTGCAATTCTCTTTAGAAAATTCTTTGATTATAATAGAATACAAGTTTCCATTCTCCAAAACGCTTAAAACATGCACTGGAACTTAATCTGACACTTAATAAAGAAGGTAACATTAAAAAACAATTTACAATATATTTTTTAGTTTAGCAAATCTTGGAATGCTACAGGTGGTTGAATTTTAGTGTGACCTGCGTTTCGTAGGTGTCATTAAAACATTAACTTTACTATGTTTTTATAAGAAACTGTATATTACATTATACATGAAATTGTGAAATAAACTACGTGGAGTAGTTTTATATAATTTGTAACGGTTACTTGTTTATTAAAATTAACCTAAAAGCAAAACTAGAAAATATATGGTGCTGGACAATTTTCAATGCGACCGGCTGTAGATCTAATAAAAAAATATCCATACATACATATACATTCTATATGAATAATACAGGTACTCTACATTTTAGTATAGTCCTATATAAGCGATGTATAAGTCGTTATACATCAGAAAAGAAGAACACAATTAAATCTTGTTAATTTATAAGGTTCCTTGAATTTTTAAAATATGTACACGTCGTCGATGCCTAAAGATCAATGGTTCAGTAATAATAATAATAATAATTAGTAATAATTTCAGAAATAAAATAAATGTGTCGACTTTAACAAATAGTAAATTGATTACGTTTTTAGTAAATAATAGAAATGCATTTGTAATAAAATACCGAGTCCCTCAAGTTAAAAAAAGATGCGCGTGTCCCACATCGATTTTAATTAATTTCAATATTATTCTATTTTACCACAGCTTCTTGTTAACAAAGATGCAGTTTACAAATAAAATTCTTCGTATCAGTTTTCATGTCAGAAGCTTCTTTGTCGAGTGCCATTTGATATTTTTTCATGTCCAGATTAATAAACTATATCGACCATGATTTACACTGATTTAACCTATAAAAAATCATCTAGAAGTCTTAAAATCGTATACCCGGTGTCCTCTAAATATTCATAATGGGTGAAAGGCGCTAACTAAATAAGGACTTTGGCAGTAATGATAGCGATGACTACACGCAAGAAGTAGATCGTGAGTTCTATAAATTAGAGGAAAAGGATGACACAAATTATTTTGTTAACGATATCGCAAGAAACAAATTTGAAAAATTGTTAAAAGTAAGTAACAGTTAAAGAACTGATCTTTAAAGTAAATTTCAAATATAACACTCAACCCTTTGCAGTCGGAGCCATTTTAACCGGAAATGCAAAATATTTTTCCAGACTTATAGTGTTTCCATTTCATATAATTTAGTGCATTTTATACATTATGGAATCGAATTTTGTGCAACAATTTACAGCTCTTAACAATTTTTTGAATATAAGTAAATTTGATGATAATTATTTTGAAACGTGGTATGGCAATTTTTAGCGGCGCCTTAGAGTCGCCACTCGACCGCAAAGGGTTAAAAAAAACAGTTGGGAGTTGCTGGTAACAA
The DNA here is from genome assembly GCF_028453695.1 of Augochlora pura. Taxonomy (NCBI): domain Eukaryota; kingdom Metazoa; phylum Arthropoda; class Insecta; order Hymenoptera; family Halictidae; genus Augochlora; species Augochlora pura. The sequence continues at coordinate 873,777 of NC_135772.1, forward strand.
AATTGAGAAACAAAAATTCGAAGTGCAAAGGGTTAACATAGTCTCTAACAGTCAATTTCATTTCGGATACCAAGATCAAGATATTGATTATATTATTTGACAGTGTTCAATGTTTAATAATAGCAACGAAACTCTCCACAAAGACTTTATTAACGATTTAGCAATAAGTAGTCTATAAATCGGCTTTCTATCCTGATTAATAACCTGTGAATCGGATGTCATGGCAACCAATAATTTGCCATCTATTATTGAGGTACTATTATATAATCTTCAAAATATCAGATATTTTTCTCGATGAATAAAATAAATAAAATAGATAAAATAAATATTGTTTAATACCAATGTTATGAAAACATAGAAATGTTTATTGTTGAATGACCGGTCGGTAAAGTGTTAAAAAATGTTACCATCCCCCATATATCATGAGTCATTTTCTATATGAAAGCCTCTAATTTCTTCCTTAATATCAATTTTTAAATTTATAAGAAACCTAGATCTATACGTATAATTTATAGCATGTTAAGTCACTGTTACTATACTGATAAGTTTACTTACTATACTGATATAATGTATACTAATTACTTTTTCGCTGTGAACCCATGCTGAATTTTAGCAGTGTAATAAATAAAAAATATACAAGACTTATTATAATTATTAAAAGGGAAATGATATTATCGTCTAATTTAAATTTCTTGCAATTAACGTAGACAACATTTATTTCGCATTAATCACACGATAACTCAGGACCAGACAATTTTTGTTTCCCTTATTGTCTTTATGTACTTTTGTTTCTAGACTTTGATAACAGAACAATTCATTTTTCTTCCCATGTAGAAGAATTAATAACATTCATATTTAGCAAATCTGTATTACAAGATCTCCCGTCATTTTATTTCAGCTGACTATTTCTTCCGCGTTTCATTTGTTCAATTAACAGTAATCTTTTTATTCATTTTATTTATTTCAAATACACTCCTCGCATTTTTGCTTGAGAATCTACAACAATACTATGCAATGTAAAATACAATACTATACAACTTAAAATAACAGTAATCTTAATAATTCCCCTAAAACAGAAAAGTATCTTAAGTTAACGTTAATATCTACTCTACTTATATAATATTATAATAACATTGCAATATTATTATGGTTTTCGCTGTTAAACCATGCCGTCTTTTTCGCAGCGCAACAAATAAATTGAGAAACCTTGACGCAAGTCGAGTTCTTGTTTTTCCGCGTTCACGCGATTTCCCCATAAACACCGGCCGAGATCCATTCGTACGTATCGCGTGGCGGCGGCCACAGGAGGGAATCGGCCACTTATTTCCATGGGCAGCCCGGTGACTTTTTTTCTCGGAGCCGCGCGAAGGTAGGAGGACGGAACGGGGTCCTCGTTTCGCCGTCTCTGC
>NC_135772.1:875285-881633 GCF_028453695.1 Augochlora pura
ATCCTTAATATTCCTAAATAATTGATCCTTAATATTCCTAAATAATTCTTCAATATTTATCAATATTTCTCGATAATTCCTCAATATTCCTCAATATTTATCAATATTCTTCAATAACTCCCTAATATTCCTCAATAATTGATCCTCAATAATTCCTCAATAATTCCTCAATAACTCCTTAATATTTCTCAATAACTCCTTAATATTTCTCAATGATTCTTCAATCATTCTTTAATATTCCTGAATATTCCTCAATAATTCCTCAATATTTCTCAAGTTTATGTCAAGACTATAGACAAAGTAATTGATCAAGTTCCATTTAATCGTCGCTTCCCATACCAAAGACGAACAGCGTTTATCCTTTTACCGCTTCGACTCCTAACTGCATCGACTCCAGATATCCTGGACAACGTCCGTCCCCATAAAAACCACTTTCAACCGGAATCTAGCGACCGAACTAGCCCTTACGCGCTTGCAAATGCAGGTATTACAGGTAGCTCAAGCTCCGTCTTCGCTCGATTAACGACACTGAAAACAGTTCACGATCGTATCAAGCGTCCAACAGTTGATTCCACGCGGAAAGGTGAGTCACGGTTAATCAGTCGCGACTTGTTACAGGTGATCGGTACGCGAAAGGTAAGCGGCGCGCGGACGCCGAGAGGCGTTTATTGGTAGGTCCGCGGCGAGAAATTAAGGGCGACGGCCGGAGAAGAGAGGAGACCGGCGACGAAACCGTTCACGTTTCGGAGTCGGCGCTCGGCCGGATGATAATTGGGCCCCGGTTTCCAGCCACTGTTTCTTTGATAACAGGTTCTCCGGTATCCACCGGAGTGCGCGCACCGGAGAGTTTCGCCGGCGCGACCGTGTCGCGCGCGCATGCGTTCATCCTTTCCGCGCGGGGACACGTCTCCGCTTCTTTGAGAGGTCGTAAAGATAATGCCCACATCGCCAGCCGGCGGCAAACAGACCGGAACGGAAAATTTATCCGGATTCTATTTGAATGGAGATCGTTCGCGACGATTAATTAATCCGCCGGCTGCATCGGACTCGGCTATCATGGGGGCTCTGAATTACCCATTACCTTCTCCTCCGGCCAACCCCCTCCCGCCCGGTGCGCCGCCACGCACCCGGCCCGTCTCCGCGCCTACCCCCTCCCCACGGCCTCTATCCCGTACCATCGGCAAGCCGGTCCACGTCGGCGGATGTTAACCCTTCCGAAAACAGCTCCGGCGAAACGGTTTTAAATAATTAGTTCGGTTAGCGTGAATCTTGCTTATTTGCGCGCCGTTTATCCTTGCGGTCGTGTCCGGTCCGCCCGGGATACGCGCGCTACGCCGTTTAACGCGGCGCGATTCAATTTTGCCAGGCAATTACCGAACGGGCCGGCCCGGGCCGGTTCGCAGGCTTTTATTTCTGCAACGGAAGGCTGCGTGACCCGCAACTACGGTCTTCTTCGGCAGGTTGAGGATGATGGTGTGCAGGTGTGGTGGTTTGTTTCGAGGAATGTTTATGGGGTTGAATTGGTTCTAGGAAGTTGATAACGCGATTGGTGAACTTTGCTGCGAGTTTTAATAGTTTTTAGATGTTTGTGATATTTAACAAGTTCAACGCCGACAATCGATCACTAAAAGCCCCACATAGTTAAAGCAGTTTAATCAATGAAATCGAAACTAGAAAATTAATATTTATCATAGGGGGCGGTATTAGAAATCTTTCGCATCCGAAACATTTTAGTCAAATTCAATTTATTCAAACATGTTACAATAAAAATGAATTTTCAAGATTAGTCAGAAATGATTGTCAGCCATATTTGGGCGAAGATCGGCGTTCAATGCGTTAAACTCTCAACTGTGGATGGCGGGTGGTAATTTTATATTTTAGAACAAGAATACTTCTACTATGATTTCTGTCAAAATGTGTATGAATTATATTCATAAGTTTCGCTCGTTTTAGGATAATTCTAGGACAATAAAATTTATTTTAAAATATATTAATATTTTTTATATATATTGATATATTGATTATAAAATATATTGATGGAAAAATACAACATTAACCTCAAAGACACCCCCCTGCATCGGACAACCTTCATAATGACGACCTCAATAAAAAACAAAGAATAGTACATATCGAAAATGCTGATTTTTGCCTCGTAGATACTCCATTTCCAACCCTAAAAAATCATGGAAAATTAAATCAAAGATTAATTCAATCCTCTCCAGTTACGATGAGTAGAAGTTTTCCTACGTTTCCTTGGATATTCATATATTGTTGAAAAGAGAACAGAATTTTAGTCGAACTTGAAAGAGCAGAATAACAGTCGTACTCAACTGGTTATTACTATAAGTCTCTATTTCGAGTTATACTCGTTAAAGTACGGGCAAGGGGTTAAGAGAGTGTCGGCGAGAACTCTATGGGCCAGCATCGTAAATGTTGTCCTCGGCTTCTACCTGCGCGGTTTTATACGTAGACAATCGTACAGCGATTAGACCCGCTTTTGTTGGGAAATCGTCCTAACGAGGTGGACCACGCAACCTTCTCTCGCGCGCACTGGATTCCTGAAAAGTAAATCGCGCTCGTCTTTGCGCCGCGCGCTTCCTTGCTTCTCCTAGGAGGCTGCACGGCGCGCCGTTGCGTACACTGATCTGTCCAATGAATGAATACCCCCCGAAGATAAACATTTATCATTGGACCACGGATTTTATGCATTCGCGACAAAAATGGGTAGATCGAATACAAGACCGTGGAAACGTTGGAAGAATTTCAGAACATTGTAACATTATTTTCAAGTTATTACGATTATTAAAATGGGAAAGGCTTATTATGTAGTTTAAATTTCCTGAAACTAACGAAGACAATTTTTATTTTGCATAAAGTTCCACGGTCTAGGAAATCTTTGTCATATTAATATTGTGGCGCTATTGGAGTGTTAAAATGTAGTTAAATTAAGTGTACTGCAAATGTGTTGCAATTACGGAAAAAAAGTTCATCTTTAAATTTCTGGAACGGCTTCAACTATGAAAAAGATAAATGCACTACATACTATGCTCTTTTAAAGCACACAGCATTTGTATTATAAAATTGATTGTTCATTGGATATTTTGAAAGTTGCAGGAGGTACGCAAGTTGCGTGGACCAACCTGTTTATTTCAATAAAAGTAAATTTGAAAAGCAAGTTGAAAATTAGATAGAATGGGCGAGAAATAATTGTAAAAAATAGTGTGATCTAACTTGCGAGTTAGAAGTATTGGATTATAAGTCTCCTGGAACAACGCGAACACTTTTGATTGTAAATATAAATAGCTATTTTCATATATTTTTTCTATATTAACCCTTTGCACTCGAGCGGTGACTCTGAGGCACCGCTAAAATTGTTCTACCACGTTCCAAGGTCATTTTTATACCAACAAAGCTTGGATTTAAAAAATTGTTAGGTTATGTCAGGTTATTGGTAGGAGTAGCAAGAATCAATTTTGTATGCATAAAAGTGCATTTTGTTGCACAGAATTGGAATAGTATGAATCAGAAATATTATTTCGGATTTACAGTTAAAATCGCTTCGAGTGCAAAGGGTTAATATAAATAGTTATTTTCGTGTATTTTTTCTATATTAATATAGATAGTTATTTTCATATATTTTTTCTATATTAATATAGATAGTTATTTTCATATATTTTTTCTATATTAATATATTTAGATTACAAATTGAAGTTGTATAATAATATTTTAACAATATAGCATTCGAATTGCTTGGTGTACACGGTGTGCAGTAACTGGTATGTATATTTTTTCACCAATGAAGATTATGAAACGCACATGAAAATGGAACTTAACAAGATCAAATTAAATTTAATAACTGTTTTAAGACATTGTAAAAGATTAAGGAAATATAGAGTAAAGAACGATCTAAGATATATTGTAAGATATAATAATAGAATAATGAACACTGTTCTCCAACGAAGTTTTCGTGCGAATTCGATTGAAATATTCATTATAAGTGTAATAATGTAAAATATGTTAAGACCCAATTTGTAATGAAAGGATATATTTTACATTAAATTATTTTTTACTTACTGCACTATTCTTTTTATAGCACAGAAAGAAGAAGATTATGTACTGTCTCAGAGATATTTTCCGCATATATTAATATATTTTTGTTACAAATTTCAGTTGTATAATAATATTTTAATAATATAGCATTCGAATTGGTCGGTGTGTAGTAACTCACGCGCGAACACGTTAACAGAACACAATAATTATCTCGGCAACGAGGTGTCTCGACGAAAGGTCGCCGGGCAATTTCTGAAAACATCTGTCAAACACGCCGCGCGCGTGCGCCATTGCTCACCCCGTAGATCAACTTTTCCTAAACATATTTGAGAATTTAATTATCCCGCGTAAATTAGCAGGTACGCCGGCAGGGAACGCGAGCATTTTAATCCTATATAAATCAAACCGATCCGTCGGTCGGCGTGTAATTAGCGGTTCATTAACGATGTTAATTTATTGGCCTACTTATTGCAAGCCGGCCCCCGGCTTGCTGTACCAGTTTAGATTGCTTCATAGCGTTCGCTGCCGGTTCAGACTCGTCTCAGACGGAAACGTTTCTCCATTTTTTCCGTTCCGTAACGCCGGGCATATATCTTTATCACGTTCATTCAACATTTCGATAGTTCAACTTGCGCCGCGAGGATATCGCATAGCGCGAAAAGTAAAAAGAGAAATTTATTTTAGTTTTATCAAATTTTAAGTATTCGAAATTGTAAATTATATACTATAGTGTTGATAGATTTATGACAGTGTAGTTTTTAATTTGTTCTACGAATTATCGTATTTTATTTGAGTTTGATTTATTGCATTTTTCTATTTCATTGCATTTTTCTCTATTTTATTCCATTTTGTTCTATTTTATTATAACTTATTCTATTTTATTATATTTTATCCTATTCTACTTTATTTTATAATTTCTTATTCGATTCTACAATATTTTATTTTATTATATTATACTTTAGTCTATTCTATTGTATCCTATTTCATTTTATTCTATTTTATTCAACTCTATTTCACTTTATCTTATTTTATTCTATTATATTCTACATATTTTATATTATTGTGTTACACTTTGTATTATATTATTCTTATTATATGTATATTGTATATATATATATTTTTTACTTTATTATATTTTATTATGTTATATTTTACGATATTTTATATTGTTATATTATGCTTTAGTGTATTCTATTGTGTTAATACATTCTACTCTGTTCTACTTTATTTTCTCAGTTGATTTTATCTATTTTATTGTATTGTATGATATGTAACGTTACGTCTCTTTAGCACACCTGCACACCTAATTGATCATTCTTATTACCCTGTAAAACGTAACACTCTTTAAACGCTCTTTAAACACTTACAACTCCTCGATGAATAAAAAGCGAACACGCAGACGGCTGATTCCGTCCAGAAAAAGGACGAATACTAGTGCGGCAGATACTTGATCCGGGGAAAGGAGAACGGGACCCGCGAAAGGTTGAATACGGAGTAAAAAGAACCTGTATCCTCCGGGGTTCGGTGATTAACGAGGAAGCGCCGTGTATCCGCAATGACGATTCCGAAGACAAGCCAACGCGCACCGTGGCGATTCACTCTCTTTTAAGCCCCAACGACGGTTTCCTCGTTCCAAATATCCGAGCTTTTACGGTCCATAAAGGGACGAAGGTTGCTTTTAGTGGCTATTACACGAATCTCCAGCTCGGCGCAACATTTATGGCTCATGCACCGTGTGCGGCACTCGTTAAAACACATTTCGTGGGCCAGGAACAGGCTGAACGGGAAAACGGAGTTTCGCGACTAGAACCTCGTCGACGCGATCTCTCCTCGAGCTATCGAGATGAGTAAATCAAGCTTCATAGGGAAAATGGAATTCATAGGGAAAAATTTGCCAATATGAAGAACGCTAACATTACCCACAGGATGAGTGACGGCACTGAAAAGTTTAATTTCCACATCATCAAAGATTATGTTCCCGTTAATATTTTTTAATGCCATGAAGCCTAAAATAAAGCCGCAGACACCTACTTTACAACCGCACATATCCGATACATTAAGCTCCTAATTCAAAAAATCATAAAAAAATCCCAGGACATTCCACGGGAATGTAAGTTCCAGGGCTCTAAAGTAGACACTTTCAGCTTCAATTTAAGCTATATAAAGTCCAAATTGCTCCTCGGACACATAATTGAAAACTCACCTGATCTAGCAGCATGAGCTCTTGGCCGATGTGATGCGATCGAAAAGTTGATTCATAAAATCATAAAAATATCCCAGGGCGTTCCACGGGAATGT
>NC_135772.1:881733-885952 GCF_028453695.1 Augochlora pura
TACTAAATATACACGTTTTTCGCATCTGTTAAATTGAAACCAAATTGTGCTAATCTATTATTAATATTTAAACATCGAAGCGAAGGTTGTCATATGATAAATATCAATTTAGGAATTTATTAGTAACAATATAAGTTCTTTCTACGATCGCTCGCAAACATTTGTTTATAATGTTTGTTAATAAGTGTCTGTTTATAATGTTTCGATAAAATAACATAACCCTATTTTGTGCTACCTATTTTGTGAAATGGGTACTTAAAATAGTACTATTGTGTGAAATCAAAACGCCACAAAAACGAAGAGAGGCGCATTTTGAAAAATGGCACAATAATATTTTTAATATCAGATATCTTTCCTAACTTCAACTTACTCTAGTTTCAAAAGCAACTCTTAACCCTTCTTAGCGCCGATACATCGTCGTTCGCAACACTTGTGAAAAGTGTCAGCGACGATGCATCGTTGCGCATCCAATAGCGTCTTACTGTTCGCATTGCGGGAGGAACTCTGTCACAAAATGAATTAATAAATCGTTACAAATGGTTTTATTTCGTTGCGAGAGAATGAACGAAATTGTATCTCGGTATAATTTTTTGTTGTATTCTAATCCGGTCGGTGCCGAGGCTGCCTGGACGCTGGAGCGATACGGTAGGTGTACTTGATACGGGCCAACGTCTCAGGACCGTAATCGCAACGTGTCAACAGACATGTAGTCCTAATGATGCGATTGCGGTGATGACAGAACAGTTCTTTGGAACAGAAAGTCCTTGTGCCACGAAATAAAACGTGTCCATTTCGAAACAGTAACGGTTCGAAAGGCTTCTACCTTATTGTTGCCGTTGTTTTACAGTTTTGTCAAACAATTTTCTTTTTGACAAACTTATAATTAGCAACAGGAGATTTTTAAAATTTCCTCATAGTTGTATAAGTTACGCCGTTCGCTTGTTTTGTAGCAGACGTTTGTCGCTTGCCGTGTACCATGGTGTTATCCTTTATTTTTGTCGTGCAATATTATTTATTTTATTAGAAAATTATTGGTAATGCAAAGTAAATACTTCGTACCAAGAGATCTATATAAATTTACGATGGAACGATGATTTTTCTTATGTGGCAATACATTTTGTAAAAGGGAACTCAATTATCTTTTTCGTGATGTCTTATAGTCATGTTGTTCATATGATTTTCAATAGATATTGAAAACTATTGCCATTACTTTTTTATCAATTTTTTCCGTTGCTCTTTCAATTATATAAATATCATTTTTAGTTTTTTTTTATGAGCGTTTGCCTTAGTAAATTCGCGAAAACCCTCGGCTCGTAACAAAAACAAGTTTAACATTTTGCACTCGGATGGTAACTCTGAAGTGTCTCTAATATTCTTTTATCATATTCTAATACCATTTTTATACTAACAATATTTAGATTTGATTTTACATTTTACCCTCGATACGTAACAAATGCGAAAACCCTTCGCACTCGAATGGTAACTCTGAGGCATCTCTAACATTCATACAATTTTTATACTAACAACATTTAGATTTAATTTTACATTTTACATGTTTATAAATTTCGCACGTCTATGAATAACTCTAAAACAACTCGTCGAGAGAAACTGCACCCAATATGATCAACAAAAAATACATAAAAAATCCATCTCGAAATAGATCAACAAAAATAGGTCGACAGAAATAGATCGCAGTTAAGTGGTTAAAGTTTATAATAAAACCACCGCGTCTGGGAGAAATATCTCAAACGCACACATTAAAAAAAAAAGGTTAACAAATAGAATTATTAGTCCAATGCTCGCTGTATCTGTTAGGAAACACAAGTTTCCGCTACGCGCCGCAGCCTAATGGACTGCAATACGAAAAACCATAAGTTCGATAACATCGTTCCCATTGCGAAACGTTCGTGTAGTTGAAGTCCGCGTAGTGACAGCTCCCGTCAAACCGCACGGCGCTCGCTTAAACCGTTTCCTTTTATCGCGTGCCATAAGAGAGCACCTAAAAGAGAAACATTCGACTCGGCTCGGAGACTTGGGCACGATGCGATATTATAGTGGCTTTCGCGGATGTTTTGTGCTTTACTCAATTGTTTACATATTATTTCAAGTATACTAATCCGTTATTAAGTTGTAGATAATATTACAGTCAGTACCCATAAGTATTCGTACCCTCATTGCTTCTAAGAGAAATTTGTTGAAATCAAGGGACGCATGTAAGATTTAGCAATAAACTTGTTATTATGAATGAACACATGTATAAAGTTTATTTATACCAGATTATAACAAAATTGATTAACTAATGACAAAAATATATTGATTTTATTCCCTGTAGTACGTAATAACAGTCCACAAAAGTATTTGTACCAGTGTAGATTTTGTCAAAAAATCGCACATTAGAGTAGCTTTTTTACTTTATATTAATTTTCTAGTATTTAGTGGGGTCACCTTTATGCCTTATTGTATCGTTTAATCGATTTGGCATGCTTTCTACCAGTTTTAATGCGATATTTCGTTCAATACTATTCCAAACTTCCAAAATTTTGTTTTTCAGCATTTGTTTATTGAAAATTTCATGTTCGTGCAGTCTTTTATCTATTTCCGCCCATAAATTTTCTATAGGACTTGTATCTGGACTCTGAGGAAGTGTGTGTAAAAAATGGGGAACGTGGTAAAGTATCCACTCGCGCACAATCTGAGCAGTATACTTCGGGTCGTTGTCGTGTTGAAAATAGTAGTCATCAAAAATTCCATCGATAAAGACAAGTTTGCCCACTCCGAGTGCCGCCATACAGCCCCACTCCATCACGAAGCCTCCGCGTATAAAACCCTCCGAGTATAAATAAGTTCCGCCGTTTTTAATAAAAAATTGGGCATTTATTGTGAAAGAACGGTACCTAATGTTTTATTCGAAGTATTGTCCATCGCTAGCCATTACTTTTTCCCATCTTTCTGGTAGCATACGGATACCGCGTCGGAAGAATGCTTCATCTTTCCAAGCTATCCACAAATCGACCCATTTTTTGTATCTTCATATGATGCGAAGTGTTGCTCAGACAGGCCATGCGCCATCGATCGAAACAGGTAGTAATCAGAAGGAGCAATGTCTGGTGAATACAGCGGGTGGGGTAAAACTCCCCAATTGAGTGTTTCCAGGTAGGTTTTGACCGACGCCGGAACACGTGGACGAGCATTATCATGCAGAAGAATAACTTTGTCGTGTCTGGTGTAGTAGTGGGCACATTTTTCCTTGAGTACTCGGCTCAATCTCATCAATTGTGTTCGGTAGAGAGCCCCAGTAATGGTTTCATTCGGTTTGAGCAATTCATAATACACGAAACCAAGTTAATCCCACCCAATACACAACATGAGCTTTTTTCCAGGAATGTTCGGCTTGGCTGTCGATGTTGAAGCATGGCCAGGTGGTCCCCATGATTTCTTCTTCTTTGGGTTATCGTGGTGGATCCATTTTTCATCACCAGTGACTGCAATACGATGCAAAAAACCCTTTCGTTTATGCCTGGCAAGCAGCATTTCACATGTGAAAAATCAGCGTTCAACATTCTTTCTCGGCTTCAGTTCATATGGAACCCAGTTTCCTTGTCTTTGAATCATTCCCAATGATTTTAAGCGATGTGAAATTGCTGGTTGAGTCACTCCTAATGTAAGTGCAAGTGTTTCTTGCGTTTGGCATAAATCTTCATCTAATAATGTTTCCAATTCCGCGTCTTCGTACACTTTCGGCCTTCCGCTACGTTCTTTGTCTTCGACGTCAAATGCACCGTTCTTAAACTTGTGAAACCACTCCCGGCAACTTCTCTCACTTAAGGCAGCCTCGCCATATGCTTCTACAAGCAATCGATGCGCCTCGGCTGCAGATTTCTTCAAATTAAAGAAGTCAATCAAAAACTCCCGCAAATGACGCTTATTCGGCTCAAAACTCGACATTTTCGCACGAAAAAAGATATATGATGCTGATACAAAATCGCTAATATTTTAAGGTTATGTTGTTGCCAGATGTTCAACCTTACGATATAACGTTTTACAACAGACAATTTCAACCGTAACATACTAGTGGCGCTATTTTTTGTGAAACGGCGGAAACTTATTTATACTCCTAATACATTTTTTAATTCTAGTTCTGTATTAGGTTTTCTCCAAACCTTTCCTCTTCAGTCACATCCAAAAATATTAAATGAGATAATAAAAAGTTTATTGCAAA